>NC_089594.1:70557801-70857801 GCF_019320115.1 Miscanthus floridulus
GAATTTTATAACAAATGGTTCATAACCCAAATCTCGGGACGAGGTTTTTATAAGGGGGAGGGCTGTAACACCCCGGTGTTATGCCTACATTTAGGCACTGCAAATCACGCATATCATGCATCATCAAGCATCCAAATCATACATGCTTCATCATGTGAATACCAATTGAAACATTGTTTTGAAACATCTGAAACATGTGTGAAACCTGAATGTTGCATACACCTGTTTAAGAATTGTTTTGCCCTGAATTTTTCTTGCTAGGTTAGTAAAACATGATTGGCTACTATTGTAAATCATCTAGCAATGTTTAGTTCAATTTTTGGAGCAATGTTTGTATTCAAATTAATTCAAAATTTGGCTTCAAAAATAAATTCCAAAAATTAGGGTTTTGAGCTAAACGTGGACTTTGGTGTTACAATTCAAAATCTAGAAAGAATTTGGCTTTGGTCATAAAAGCAAAGTTGTAGAGAATTAAATTCTAAACAACTTTCATTTTTGGTTCATTTTCAAAAGAGGTCATTTTCTTGCTCAAAATAATGTTTGAAAGATAGCATGTAAAAATTCATTGAAAATATATATGAAAAAGGTTTTTCCCTCCTTATCGGGCCGCCGCCTCGCTTCTGGCCCGCCTGCCGAAGCCGGCCCAGCGCGCCAACGAAGCCGCCCGCAGCAGCGCGCCTCCCGTGCCAGCCCACCTCGCCTCGGCCCAGCCCAGCCCTGCGCGCTGGCTCCTTCTCCCGCGAGCCGCGCCAGTCGCCGCGCCACGCCACGACCGCGGTAGAGAACTCCCGCCGCGTGGCGACCATGTGCCGGCGTCGCCCGCCGCGCGGCAACCATGGCCTGACCCTGCGCCCACGCTCCCGCCTACACCTGCTGGTGCCCGTGCACTCGCTCAGTCCCGCCCGCGCTGCCTTCTTTCTCCTCTAGAGCTGAGAACCCCAAGCTCTGCCCTCGCCGCGCCCGCAGCTCCGCCGGCGTCGAGCTCCCGCACCACTGCGCCATTCCCCGATTCCTCCCGCCCGCAACTCCGCCTCACCCTCCTTCAAGTCGCGCTCGAGCTTGCGCCACCTTCCGAGCTCAGGTTGAGCCTCCCCGCGCCTCGCCACTGACGGCCATGGCGCCGCCGTGCTCGGCCGCCATGGAAGTCGTCTTCCTTCTCCTCTCCAGCCTAGCCTAGCTACCCTACCGCACTCGCTGTCTCCTCGCACATCCCGTGCGCTCGCCAGCTCACCCTGCCGTGGCCGGAGATGGCCGCCGGCCTTGTGGCCGAGCCGCGCCGCCGTGCCAGCGCGCACACCGGCGAGGCCTCTGCCTCAGTCGGGCCGGCCAGGCCGAGCGGTAGTGGGCTGATGCCCTGCTGGGCCATCCTCCCGTCCCTCGCGCTCGGGCCGCGCAGGCCGAAAACGGCCATGGGCCAGCTGATTTCCAGCGGGCTGGCCCAGTAACTTTTAAGTGATTTGATTTCCATTTATTCTTTATTATTTGAAATTTGAAATGGTTTGAAAAATATTTGGGTACTCAAATTTGCTCCAAATTTGTTGAAACAAATTTTGCTAGGTTCCTTATCATCAGATCTACTTGGGAAAATTATTGCATGTCAATTTTGGGATACTTTTCTGTAGGATTTTATTTAATCATGTATATTGCTGATAACTTGAAAAATATGTAGAAAAATCTATAGTCTTTAGAAAAATATGATTCCAAGTTTGTTAATCTTCTTATGTCATGTACTTCCTAGGAAAAATATGTTTCATGCATGTGCTGTGGAAAACTTTGGAGGTGTAGTTCAAGTACCTTTAATGGCTGATTTTTGTTATTTTTGCTAGAGAGCAAACTTTGTATAAAACATGCATGTGATAATTTTTGTACAGTCATTGTATGCTATGAAGAACCTAGGAAAAATATTAATTCTGTTGTTTGACACTTTTCATAGTTCAAAGTATTTTTATGTACAAAATCATGCCATAGTTTGTGATTTTTGTGTAGGCTAATCCACTCATTCAAATATCATGAAAATCTGATGGTAGTCTACTTAGAGTAGTACCATGCTACTGTAATTTTCTCAGATTTTTATAAGCACCAGAAATAGAGATTGCTGTTGTAGCCCTAATTAAAAAGGAAATAAAATAATCCTCTTTAATACAAGGTTAGTTAATAATAATAGCTTTGGTGTGTCTTTGAGGCATTTCATAAGATATGTTGACTTAACATATTAGTAGTAGAAGAGAATGCAGTAGATGACATGTGCTTGTAGTATGGTTTCTTGGATGATGTTGACTACCTTGCATTTAAACATATCCATTGCATTCATCTCCTTCGATGCACCGTTTGCATAAGCACTTACGCGCATTGCATCATACAGGATCGCAAACCGAGAACCCAGTCGTCATACCCAAGGAGCCAGAGGAGCAGTTCGAGGTGCAGCCGCAGGAAGTGCCAGAAGCCGACGAGGAGGACGTTGAGGAACTTCCGGAGTGCCCCGATCACCGTCCGAGCTCCTTCGAGAGAGGCAAGCCCCGAAGCATTTTTCTCCTGGTTTGCAATGATTTAATTAAATGCTTTACTTTAATTGATGCATTACGTTCAGGAGTTGTTTGCAACCGTTGCTGCATTATACCTTGTTTACCTTTGTTATACTATATCCTTGTTACCCGGGTATCCGTAGTCGAGTCAATGCTTAGCTGGCTTAGACCGGTAGAAGTCGGGTGATTTCCTGTCACCTGCGAGCTATAGGTGGTTACCTGGATCTGCTTGGATGACTATGAAGTCATGGTATAACTAAGTGTTAAATGAAGTTGAGACCGGACAGAGACTTGCAGAGTTTTGGACTGTAGTGCTTTCCGTCTGTGTCGATTAAGGACCGACCGTTGTTGGGCCTCGAGTCATATTGAACGCATGCCTTACATTTAGCTAGCCGGATAAAGTACCTTCCGACCGCGAAGCTGGGAGATTTTTCGGGCCGGGTAGATTGCTCGTAACGCACTGTGCCGAAGTAGGTGTGGTAGGACACGGGGGCGGGATGATAAGACCAAAGTGCAGTCGATCGGCCCCTGGGTACATGTGGTTCCTGGCAAACTCGAGATTCCTAGAAAGTTGACTCGGTGATCAATATCTCACTTTAGCGGGTGAGTGAGGTCTGTGTAAGGAATAACTCACCAGCTGGTTAGGAATCGATTTGAATCACCATCGCTCCTGGATAGTGAGCACTTGACTTGAGTTACTTCATCGTAGTAAATGTTATGGAACACTTGGACAGTTATAATGAATATGACAGTATGGAAGTTGTTTAATGATCATTGGTTATCATTATCTGCTTAATCACATGTTTACTCTAGTATAGGTGCAAATCTAGTCAACAGGTTAATAATAATTAACTTGGCAATAATGCTTTTCGAAAGGTTCTTGAAATGCTAAAAATGCTTCTTTTTGCAAATGAGTCAGCTACCCTACTATAAAGCCCTTCATAATCCTTGGTGTCACTTATTTTCGGTTATGTCGGGTAAGTCTAGCTGAGTACTTTCTCGTACTCAGGGTTTTATTCCCACTTGTTGCAGATGGGCAGATGTATTACGGCTACTGTATCAACTGCCTTTATCCTGCGATGGGTGATGCTTAGGACCATGGGCATGGTCATTCCTTACGTCTCATCTGATGCTTTTGTTGGAGATGATCATTCGCTGGCACTATATTTAAACTCCGCGTGATTGTGTGTGTGGTTTGAACAAATGACTTCTGCTACTTTTATTTGAACTGGTTTGTAATAACTATGTTGAAACTCTGATGTATCTGAGACTGTGAACTTTTATGTAATATGTGATGGTGACCGCTAAACTTATTACGATCTTGGCTGGAATGGAAGATGGTTTGGAATCCTTCGTGATTTCACGGACTACCGGGTTATACGGGCTTAAGTTTGCTAAATCGTCTGCTCTAGCGGATGATTTTCTTACTTAATTTCGTATAATTGGTCGGTTCTGTTACAGACCACAAAGGACTCAACAAGGCTATATAGTCACCCTTGCGATCTACCACCGGTCCAGAATGCAGGGTGCATCCATGATTAACCTAAGTCTAAGCACCACGCTTACACTTATGATTAATGCTTTACTCCCCCTAGGAAGAGAATAAAGCACTCAAAAGAGTCGCGAACCTGATGAACAATATAAACAAAATGCTTACTTGAATCAGAAGTTGATTACCAAAGAAATCTCAGAGGCAAGCTTAAGTAGAACTTAGATCCACCAAGGTACAAGACATAGAGAGAGCACCAATAGGTCGGCACTTCCTCCAAACTCTTCCCTCACTCTCTATCTCACTATTTCTATTTATAAGACTAAATCCTATAGAGGACTAATCTTCTCTTGATAGCTGGCTCTGATCCTGATGAGGAGGATATGAATTAGGGTTTCAGGATAGGGTAGGGGCTGCTATATATAGGGGGAGCCATCAATCTTGAGCCCTCGGATCAAACCGACTTAAAACAATAGCGTAGATTTCATCCTTAAGGCAGTGGAGAACTGACGTAGCAAGGAGAGCATGACAGGTAGGTCCCATGGGCCGACCGGCCTACAGGTGGGGCCGGCTAGCCCCACATGTTAGCCTCTAGGCATGGGTCTCGAGGAGTTATCTTCTGGAGTGTTCTAGAGTCTTCCCAAGTCAGTTTCATCATGGATAAACGTGATTTACTTTGACGAATAGGTCCACCTTGATGGTTTTCTGATTAAATCCTCATGCATGCACATATTCACCAAAGCTCGTGGAATTTGTTAGTTTAAACCCCCTATTCCTATGTTTGGTGATGAAATTAAGTATATATGTAGGATATGTTGACAGTTTATGCTTGATGTTAGTGACTGTCAACAAGCTCCCCCAAGCTTACCCTTTGCCAGTCCCTGAGTAAAGCTAAACTCAGCAATAGATCAGGAGTTGTTACAATGCTTTCATGTCTCAAAAGTACACAGGCACTCAGCAATGGATTAGAATAAACCGATCTGACTTTTAAACTTACCCATATTACCTTCAACCATGGGGCTTCTTAGCCTTCACTTAGGTCTTGAGCAATTGAAAGACAGAACGATCAAGCCAAGCACTATGTCTCAAGTTCTTTGTTCGACCATTATTCTGGAGTTTTTATAAGTTTTGAAAATAAAACTCAGAGATTTCATTGTATGACACTCTCAAGTCTCTCAATATATGTGGTATTTGTGGATCCTCACCAAGGCATAACTTGTTGTGCCTTTTATCTTCCTACCACTAAGGCTTTATGTGGAGTTCATAGGTAGGGAGAAAGCTAGAGCATACTTGCAATGCATATATTATAAAGTTAAACAACAAATCCAAAGAGAGTTGAGTCATATAATGAAATCAAGATGTGCATGTGTGTGGATATATGGTGGATATATATATGGTGGCTAACCTAATTCTACTTTGCTCCTTGAAAACTTATCTCTCTTTTGAAACTTTGAAACATTTGCTAGAGAATAGGGGCTATCTTATTCTTCTCTTCCTTCTCTTTTTTAGGCGAGCATCTAAGTACCCATTGTTTTAGATATCTCAGACACTTTTGTGTCCTTTTTATTTTTCAACTTTTTTTGAATAACTTTTGCATAGCCCATGCCTCCTTCTGCAACAAAAACTTTTAAGAGATAGCAACAAAAACTTGGAGCATTTATTTTGAGTGGAAACCTAACAAGCATGTTTTTGTGTTCACTCCTAGTGTAAGAGTAGAACATTTTGGGTGGATCTAAATGGAAAGCATGTTTTTGCGCCTATCCCCAGTGTAGTAGTGTCGATGAAATATGGTCGGCAGTCCACCTAGGGGTATGCCCAAGGTAGTAGATTATCGGCAGACAGATGCGCAAGCCCCAAACAAGACGGTGACGCAAGACAGACACGAGGTTTTATCCAGGTTCGGCCGCTAAGAAGGCGTAATACCTACGTCCTGCGTCTGATTTGTATTGCTGTATGTCAATGAGAGATGTTTTTTAGAGGGGTCCCCTACCCGCCTTATATAGTCCGGGGGTAGGGTTATAGATCTGGAAACTAATCCTAGTCAGTTACAATTGCCATATGTGGCCAGATAAGGATTCCTATTCTAACTGACCAGGATCCTACTTGATCGCCAAATCCGTCTTGATTCCTTGTGCGGGACTCCGATCAGGTTAGCTGGGCCGCACGTCGTCTTTTGGGTGGACCGAACCCGTCGATCTGGGCTAGCCCAAGCTTAGCTGTAAGGGTATAGGGGTTAATACCCCCATAGCTAGTCCCCGAGCATCATGTATTATGCTACGACATGCCATTTTAACCTTCTTCGACAAGTAAGGCTTGAGTCCTTGACGCCTCTGACCACTGTCATCACTGGAGAAGTAGGTTGTCCAAAGAATGTATGGTGCTCTTAAGAAAAAAGAAAAAGATTTCTGTCCTGAGAAGTGTGCCCACTTGTATTTCTGAAAAGAAATATAAGTGGTCTTGAAGCATAGCGTCCTTGAACATCAGAGGCATAGGGGTCGAAAAACAAACACATTCACCGCAAGGTGAAGTGTTCCCACTTAGTCCCTGAGCCTGGTAGTAGGTGACGTAGGCACGTGGTACCAGGGTCTAAAAAGAATTCCTAGTTTAGTTGAAAACCCAATTGCCGTACAGGCAAAACGAGATGCACTGGCAGGTGCATCGTACCGACGTAGTCCCCGAGCTTGCTAGAAGGCAAAGTATGAGCCTTGTAGCAAGGTCTAAAGAAATGTCTCTTAACTGTATGTGAGTACAAACCACATGTAGCCAAGGAGAACCATTATTCAAGCAGTGGTCGGGACAGTCCCCGAGCACATTAATAATCCTTACAATCATTCAAAGCACAGGGGTCGATTAAACAAACACATTCACCACAAGGTGAAGTGTGCCCACTTAGTCCCCGAGCCTAGTAGTAGGTGACGCAGGCACGTGGTGCCAGGGTCTAAAAAGAATTTCCGCTGAAGTTAAGAATCCAATTGCCGTATAGGCAAAACAAGATGCACCGGCAGGTGCATCGTACCAACGTAGTCCCTGAGCTTGCTGGAAGGCGAAGTATGAGCCTTGTAGCAAGGTCTAAAGAAATGTCTCTTAACTATATGTGAGTACAAACCACATGTAGCCAAGGAGAACCATTATTCAAGCAGTGGTCGGGACAGTCCCTGAGCACATTAATAATCCTTACAATCATTCAAAGCACAGGGGTCGATTAAACAAACACATTCACCGCAAGGTGAAGTGTTCCCACTTAGTCCCTGAGCCTGGTAGTAGGTGACGTAGGCACATGGTACCAAGGTCTAAAAAGAATTCCTAGTTTAGTTGAAAACCCAATTGCCGTACAGGCAAAATGAGATGCACCGGTAGGTGCATCGTATCGACGTAGTCCCCGAGCTTGCTAGAAGGCGAAGTATGAGCCTTGTAGCAAGGTCTAAAGAAATGTCTCTTAACTGTATGTGAGTATAAACCACATGTAGCCAAGGAGAACCATTATTCAAGCAGTGGTCGGGACAGTCCCCGAGCACATTAATAATCCTTACAATCATTCAAAGCACAGGGGTCGATTAAACAAACACATTCACCACAAGGTGAAGTGTGCCCACTTAGTCCCCGAGCCTGGTAGTAGGTGACGCAGGCACGTGGTGCCAGGGTCTAAAAAGAATTTCCGCTGATAATTAAGAATCCAATTGCCGTATAGGCAAAACAAGATGCACCGGCAGGTGCATCGTACCAACGTAGTCCCCGAGCTTGCTGGAAGGCGAAGTATGAGCCTTGTAGCAAGGTCTAAAGAAATGTCTCTTAACTATATGTGAGTACAAACCACATGTAGCCAAGGAGAACCATTATTCAAGCAGTGGTCGGGACAGTCCCTGAGCACATTAATAATCCTTACAATCATTCAAAGCACAGGGGTCGATTAAACAAACACATTCACCGCAAGGTGAAGTGTGCCCACTTAGTCCCCGAGCATGGTAGTAGGTGACGTAGGCACGTGGTGCCAGGGTCTAAAAAGAATTTCTGCTGAAGTTAAGAATCCAATTGCCGTATAGGCAAAACAAGATGCACCGGCAGGTTCATCGTACCGACGTAGTCCCCGAGCTTGCTGGAAGGCAAAGTATGAGCCTTGTAGCAAGGTCTAAATAAATGTCTCTCAACTATATGTGAGTACAAATCACATGTAGCTGAGGAGAGCAATCTCCAAGAAGTGGTCGGGAGAGTCCCCAAGCATAGCAGTGGTCATAGCAGTTCCTGAGTACGGTAATGGTCGGAGCAGTCCCCGGGCACGGCAGTGGTCGGAGCAGTCCCCGTGGTCAGAGTAGTCCCTGAGCATGGGAGTGGTCTGGGCAGTCCTCGAGCACAGTAGTGGTCTAGGCAGTCCCCGAGCATAGTAGTGGTCAGGGCAATCCATGATCACGTGCACCACTTGTACTATTATTTGGTGTATTTATTTGTCTCCTTACTCTGCCAAGTCCAATCTGACACGTCTGGTCAAAAAAGCAGACAGGTATAGCACGACATTCTACCCTCTTACTCTTTCTGGCAAACAGTCGCTTGACACCTATATGGAGGTGTGTCAGTGTGGGCCCTCTCACTTTATCAATGAAGAGGCACGTACACTGTAAACGAAGGGGCGCGTTTATTGGCATAGATCTCGAGGTGGTGTGAACAACCGTCTGCTGTGCATGCGCACGTTTCCCAAGAATCTCGGGCGAACGAAATGACGGAGCTCTTTGTTATTTATAATGTAGATCTGGTAAGTTACTCACACCGTTCCCCATTGTCATTCGCCGCTGCAACCTTCTTCTTCCTCTTGCCGAACCCTATTCCTCCAAAAATCATCGCCAACCCCCTCGCCACCGCATCCACCCCCTTAGTAAGGACAAACTAATGGCAAAGAGAGATGCCCAAAAGGAAGGTGGAGTCATGGCAAAGGAGTGGTGGAAGTCACGGAGCAATGAGTAGACCATCGAAGACCTCGTCGCCATGGGAGTGCTCCACAACAAGGCACTCGCGGGATGGCGCGCGCCGGAAGGAGAAAGCTTCCCCGATCCACAACCAGGTGAGATTGTGGTTTTCGAAGACTTCTTCAAACGGGGTTTTGGGATTCTAGTGCACCCTTTCCTTCAGGGTCTCTGCTTATATTACGAGATTGGGATTTGCAATCTACATCCCAACTCGATTCTTCTTGTCTCTACCTTCATCCATCTCTGCAAGGCTTATGGTGGCTTCCAGCCCCATTTCGACCTCTTTCGCCACCTGTTCTATCTTCGGAAGAAAGGGAGCGGTGGCTCGAAGATAGCCAGAGGTGTCTACCTGAATCTGCGTGACGGTATGAAGGCCCAATACTTGCACTACCCCTAGAACACCTCACTGGACGAGTGGTACAAGAAGTGGTTCTACATCCATGAAGAGTCGAACACCATCACCCTATGCGACGTGGGGCTGATTCTAGAGAAGAAGAATAGCTGGTCGGAGAAGCCCGAGAACTTGGAGCAGATCGCTGAACTGCTCGGGATGATCTCGTGGGGAAGGCTTGATGGCCCAAGCATGGTCGGGAACTTCATCAGCCGAAGAATCTAGCCCTACCAGAAGAGGGTTCATCCTGGCTTCGAGTACCAAGGAGGCGTAGATCCAACGAGGACCAGGAAAGAGGTGCTCGACAAGGTAGAAGTCAAAGCCAGGATTGGGGAGCTGTTCAACCTGGCCGATCCCAACTATGTTCGGTTAAACGTCATCGAGCACGCCTTCAAGCTGGCCCGACCTCCCCCAAAGGTAAATGATACTTCCTTTTAACTGTAGAGTCATGTTGTAACAAGAAATTGACTGTTATCTCCGTTATGTGTCTCAGAGTAATGGTCGTGACCGGGCAGTAGTGTTCGTGTCTTCACCCCCCAGTGTGGATTACCTGCAAGTTGCCGGCCCAGCCGCCCAGACCAGCTCTAGGACCGACGACGTCCATTGGGTGGCACTCGAGGTTGTGGAGGATGCCTCGACCAGAGCCGCTGGCAAGCGTCCGGCTGCCAACAAATGACGCCAAGCCATCTTCCCCCTTTCGAGGATGCGGACATCTTCTGGCTTGTCCCTCGAAAGAGGAGCAGACAAATAGGGTCGACGGAGCAGGGTGGCTCCTCTGTGCCGGCAGTGATCGCATCACTGACCACTGCAACATAGAGGACAAACGAGGGAAATGTTGAGCATCAAACCCCAACGCCTGTGTCGATGGTGGAAAAAGTTCCGGTGGAACCTACCGAGCACGTGGAGCAGGGGTGGTCGAGGAGACGCTCCTTTGCCACATCATTCCGCGCTTTGTAGCTGTAAGTATCTATAACTTTGATGTAGGCTTGTAACTCGTATTGAATACTATTATCTTCTGAAGTTTTCTCTAATACATTAGGTCGGCGTCCACCAAAGATCCTGACCAGCTGGCCGGGTGCGGCATGACTTCACCAGCAATGGCGGAAAAAACTACCCAGCAGCCAGCCATGGAGGAACCTGTAGAAGAAACTCCACCGGAACCTCAGCAGCCGAGTAGCCCAACAATAGTCCCCAAGCAGCTGGTCGAGGAGATAGCCTAGCCAAGTACAAGTGTTCCGAGCACTAATCCTACTGAGGTGGATACCTTGGCGCCAAGGGAAACAGACCAAGCCGAGGAGCAACAGCCGGAGGTGGCACAGAGCACTCTTGCCGATGCAGCGGCTCGTGGGAAAGCTATGGTGGTCGTGGAGACTACAGACTCCAGACCAGCGCCGCCCCCTGAACAGGAAGCTAAAGAGGACAAAGTTGAAGAAGTCCTGGGCTGTCCCCAAGATAAGCGACAACATGTATATGTGTCGCACTGGCGGAACGACGAGTGGGTGATGCACGAAGAAATCCTCGAGGTCGAAGAGACCCTAAAAGTTGAACGAGCGGCAAAGCGTCTGGTGATAGAAGTCCAGGTATGTCTGGTTTGGCCACTTGACCTTGTTATGTAGTCGAACTGTCTGACTTAGCTTGTCTATATGCAGGACTTGATGAAAACTGCAAAGTACCGAAAGAGGTGCTTTGACCAGATTGAAGGGATCACGGTGACCAATAAGGAACTGATGGCCGAAGTGGAACGCTTGCACCGCCAACTTGAAGCTGCCGACCAGGAGAGGACAGAGCGAGAAGCACAGAACCAAAATCTAGTCGGCCAGCTCAATAACAAAGAGCGGGATATAACAAGTAAATTTTCATCTTATCATAGCAAGTGCAGGACTTGTGTTGTTGCATTCTTGGTGGCCGAACCTAGATAAAACCTCATGTCTGTCTTGCATCACCGTCTTGTTTGGGGCTTGCGCATCTGTCTGCCGATAATCTACTACTTTGGGCATACCCCTAGGTAGACTGCCGACCATATTTCATCGATAGTGGCCCCTGAGGGTTAGAACCCCTTTCTCGGTAGGCATCTTGAGCACCAGATACATGTAATGAGGTATGGCCATGAACTTGGTGAGCGACGGTCGACCCAGAATAGCATGGTAGGTGCCGTCGAAGTCAGCGACCACGAAGTTGACGTAGTCGGTGCGGAAGTGGTCCAGAGTCCCAAATTTCACAGGTAGCATGATCTACCTGAGAGGTGTAGAGCTCTGTCCGGGGAGAACGCCCCAGAACTGTGCCTCGTACGGCTTCAGGTCCGCCTGGGCTATTTTCAGGGCGGGCAGGCTGTTCTTGAACAGTATATCAATGGAGCTACTGCCGTCGATCAGTACCCTATCGAACTGAACCTTGTTGATACAAGGGTCGAGGACCAGGGGAAAACACCCTGGCTCGGGTATGGCGGCCCATTGGTCCTTCCTGCTAAAGTAGATTTCGCGGTGAGACCACGGAGGGAGCCGCGGATTGGTGAGAAGGTTATCGGTGTTTGCCACGTTCAAGCAAGCGCGGGCGAGCAGCTTACGTTCTCGTTTGGTCTCAATGGACACCTTGCCGCCGATGATGGTGTGCACGTGATCAGTTGGCTTGACATATTTATGACGAGGGTCTACATCATCGTCGTCGTTATCTTCGTTGCGCTGTTCCCCTGTGTCGTTAGGCTTGTCGGACATATCTGGAGCCTGTTGACACGTGTAGATAGTCTTGAGGATGCGACAATTCTCCATGGTATGGTTTGACTTAGGATGGAGCTGGCAGGGCCCCTTCAATGCTTTGGCATAGTCGTCTTCGTAGTTACAATGTTCGCTGCCCTTTTTCATGGTATTGACCTCGCCGTCGTCTTCCCGAGCACGCTTGCTCCTGTAATTGTCACGGCGGTTGCACCGCTGATTACGTTGGTCACGGTGGTCGCGGGAGTCATTGCGCTGGTTGCGGCGGTCAAAATTGTCATTCCGACCACGATTGCCGCGGTAATCGTCGTGGTGTGGAGGGTGGTCGGAGCATGGAACCCTTGCTGCTTCTTCAACAATTATCTTTTTAGCATCGTCGGCGTCCGCATATTTCTTAGCGGTGGCCAAGAGCGCTGTGACCAATTCAGGTCTCTTCCGGAGGAGCTTGTCTCTTAGGGCGTCGTGGAAGCGGAGACCAGTGATGAAAGCCTCGATTGCCTCATTGTCGGAGATTGATGGGACCTTAATGCGCATCTCTGAGAAATGCCGAACATACTCGCGCAGTGGTTCATCTTTTTGATCTCGGATCCATTGCAGATCGTACTTGTTGCCGGGTTGTTCACAAGTAGCCATGAAATTGTTGAAGAAGGCCTGCTTAAGCTCCTGCCAAGAATCAAAGTAGTTCGCCGGCAAGCTGACCAGCCATTGGTGACCTACATGACCAACAGCGACTAGGAAGTAGTTAGACATGACGTGCTTGTCAGCCATGACTGATCGGCACGTAGTTTCATAGAGCATGACCCATAATTCGGGGTTTTCCTTGCCATCATACTTCTGAAGTTTCTTGAGCTTGAAATTCTTGGGCCATATGACTTGGCGAAGGTGTGGAGTAAACTGCTTCAGACCCAGCGGGCCATGGGTGGTGTCATACTCCATACGGCGGTGGCTTTCATAGGATGCTCGATCGTCGGCTCTCTGGTTGATGCGAGCGCGCAGATCGCGTCCACCAAGGTAATGGCGGAGATCATTATTGCCATCGCGGTGATCTCGATTGCCATCTGGATTAGCCCTGCGACCGTGGTTATTGCGGCGATTGTCGTGGTTGTCCCGGCGGTCATTGTCCCGACGGCGGTTGTCATTCTAGCCACCATCATGGCCATCGTTGTTGCGTGAGCCACGTTGGTTGAGTGGCTATGAATGACTTGGGTGCTGGCGGCTATGGCTTGACTCGACTGATACGGATGGAGCCCGAGCTTGGTTTGCAATCTCCATGGTCTAGGCCATAGCAGCCGTCAGATAGGCTTGTATTTCATCGCGAACTGCTTGGGTTTCCGGGGTGTTTGGTAGTCGTTGCATTGTCGCCATGGCGATGGCTACGTTGGCACTTGGAGTCCTGAAGACTTATTTGTCTCCCACCCTGTCGAAAGCATCGTTGAGGTCACGTGGCTGGACCCTTATGCGCCGTGCCTCCTGGTTTGCTTCGGCTTCGATTTGCCGGTGATTAAACTGGTCAATGTTGCGTGCTTCGCGTGCAGTCCTTTCTTGTTCTGTTTCACCAACTGCTGGTGGTTCATCATTGCTAACAACATTGATCAAACCCCCTCGCCTTAGCGGGAAAGATGGGAATTGCGGGAATCCCGGGGCGTGATCCGGGATATCCAGATCGTATTCGATGCCTTCATCTTCGTGATGCTGGAGCTTGGTGTGGACGAAGGCATTAGATGCAGTGCCAAACGAGAAGCTGGAGTCACCCTCTTGGACCATGTGGACGGATCCTTCACGATAATCTTCAATCCGGATCATGTTGACGAAGTTGCGTGGCTTCGGCCGAGGTTGGCGCATAAAACACAGATCCGAGAGGCGTTGTAGGTTGTACGCGTAGCTGGAGGTAGCGTTTCGCAGGTTGTAGGGCTGGACCTAGTGGTTCTCCGTTGAGGCTTCATACTCGGAGAGTCAGAGACCCGTTGCGAAGGTCGGCTGGCGACGAGCGGAGCGCCCCTCAGGAGTAGATATGACCACGAGATCTGTTCCAAGTCATGTAGGATGACTGGTCTGAGCTAGTCAGATAGATCTATTGTGGGGAGCGGTTACCTGCTCATTAGGTTGACTTTGAATCGTACTTACCAGAGCTAGGGTTTTAGCGAGTTTGGTGCCGACCCGATCGATGGAGTCGAGCAGGTCGATATTGTCGATCTGCTTCCCTTTGTAGCGGGGAAGCAGATGACAGGTTGTCGGCATGGCTGAAGGTGACGTAGGCGTGGTCGGAGCTAGATGTACCATGATCGGAGCCAGATCCATCATGGTTGGAGCCGTATCTGTAGTGGTCGGAGCCGTATCCATAGTGGTCGGAGCCGTATCCGTAGTGGTCGGAGCCGTAGCTGATGCAGGTGAAGTAGTGGTTGGCGCAGACTGAATCCACGCCTCCTCCATGGTCATGGCGATGGCGTCGTTGGAGCCGGTGGTCCAGGTGATCTGGCCGACGGTGAACGTGAGGCCGTTCGGCGTAGCCATGGAGCCGGAGATGATGACCATCTTGTTTGCTTGGAGAGCAGTACGCACACCCCCTACCTGGCGCGCCACTGTCGATGAAATATGGTCGGCAGTCTACCTAGGGGTATGCCCAAGGTAATAGATTATCGGCAGATAGATGCGCAAGCCCCAAACAAGACGGTGACGCAAAACAGACACGAGGTTTTATCCAGGTTCGGACGCCAAGAAGGCGTAATACCTACGTCCTGCGTCTGATTTGTATTGCTGTATGTCAATGAGAGATGTTTTTTAGAGGGGTCCCCTGCCCACCTTATATAGTTTGGGGGGGCAGGGTTACAGATCTGGAAACTAATCCTAGTCAGTTACAATTGCCATATGTGGCTAGATAAGGATTCCTATTCTAACCGACCAGGATCCTGCTTGATCACCAAATCTGTCTTGATTCCTTGTGCGGGACTCTGATTAGGTTAGCTGGGCCGCACGTCATCTTTTGGGTGGACTGGACCTGTCGATCCGGGCCAGCCCAAGCTTAGCCGTAAGGGTATGGGGGTTAATACCCCCATAAGTAGTGCAAATTTATGTGGTGTGTACGTGATGTTGATTTTAAGAGCATAACAAATCTCTCATAAGGGTCAACAAAGCCTGACAAAACTCAACGCAATTACAAGTAGCATATAAATGGAAGTTTTCCTAGCCTAAATAACATGTATGACTCTGGTGGGAATTCAAGCTTTGTCGTACAGGAACTCATCATGTAGCATTTTTGTGTTTTTCAAAAGATAAACCTCCAGAACTTTAGTGTCACTTGGAACAAGATAAATAGCAACTCAGACCTTCTCATATCATATCCGTCAATTACCTAGACTTAGATCAAGCATATGCTACCCATGAGTTTAAAGTTTAGAGTAAATCTTTATATCAAATCAGTTTTATCTAAAACTCAGGAGAATTCAAGGCTGAAAACTATGTACTTGAAAGGAATTACAACAGAGCAACTATTCATCATTTCTATTTTTAGAGATTATTCAGAGTCCTCTTTATTTGTTTAACAACTTTTAAAACAACTATCATACCCACTTTTTATTTTGTTTTTCATTCATCATTTTTTAACTATTTAATAGAAAACTAAAACTAAAACAAAAGGGAAAAGAATACTTACCTAGATACACAAAAGTGCTTCTTCCCCAAGCTAGCTCTTTTGGTGAGGGTTTGGTGTTGTAAGTCCTTCGAACCAGACTTCTCCTTGTGATGTTCATTGATCAAGTACCTTGGTTTGCTCTAAAGACGAGGATTCTTGTAATGACACCTCTAATGGTGATGCCACCTTCTTCCGCCAAACCCGTCTTGGTTTTGAGTTTGGATTTTGGTTTGACAGGTTCAGGACCTTCACTTGTAAAAATTTGGGGAATCAACAAACTCCTCCACACTTTGCTTGAAGTGTGTCCTGCTCATAAAGACAAGGTAGAGATCAAGTGCATGGGCTCTGTTGGTGGGAAAACACCAACAGAACCAAAACTTTATTCTTCTTCTCTAACCTTAAACACATTGAAAAAGATGAAGTTGATGTTTATGTGCTTTGTTCATTTATAACATTTGTGATAAGATCAAAAGATTGAGCATGAATGTAGCATTTAAATACATTTGGCAAAAAGGATTAAATTGCTTAACCTACGAAAGGATTGTCTGTGTACATAATGTATCAATCTTTACATGATTATGATTATCATCTTCCAGAGATAAGGTGTGCGACTTTTTAGCTTATTTGGTTAAGACTATGGGCTCAAGAAAGTGGTGCTAGGAACAAGCTTAAAGAACTAAACATGTTGAGTTAATCAGGTTGGATCAAGTAAGTTGCAACTCAAACATGTTGTAGGTCGAGATGGCGGACTAGAGGGGGATGAATAGTCCTTTTCTAAAAAAGAAACGCACCGGCTAACCGAAACAAATGCGAAATTAAAATTATCGATCTAGCCAAGACTACACCCCTCTATCTAAGTTTCAAGCACCTTATAAAAGATCCTAATTAAGCAACAAAGGTGCCGGGCTAGCTAGAGCTTACCTAATAATTTTAGCTTGCACGGTCACACAAACCTAAGAAACTAGTACTTCAAGCAATAGGGGGAGCTCCAACATAACTAGTGATGCAAAGCACACAAAGCTCCTAAGCTCACTAGCAATGCTCAATAACAAGGCTACACAAGCCAAATTAGAGAGTGTAAATTACTTAGCTACACAAACTAAGCAATATGACTACCAAGGTTACTAAAACCAAATTAGCCACGCAAAGGAGCTACTTCTATGCTACACAAGCAAGAAGGCAACTAGCAAGCTACTAAAGCTAAACTAGTCACAAGAGCAACTACACAAGCACAATGTATGAAATGTAAATACAAGCTTGTGTTGCGCGGAAAGCAAACCATTAAGAAGATGATGTAGACAATTTGCACATGGTGATTTTCTCCCGAGGTTCACTTCATTGCCACCAAGCTATGTCCCCATTGTGTCAAGTGCTCACTTGGTTGTTCGGTGGCTAATTGGCATCACTCAGCAAGCCCGCACATCGGGCACCACAAGAACCTACCCTGAAAGTGAGGACAGCTCAATGACACGCTCAACTAGAGTTGCTCTTCGTGATCCCCATGGGGTGAACACAATCCCCCTCACAAATTCTCCTCCAGAGCACCACACAATCTTCTCGCGTGCTTCAATGGAGTCACAAGCCACCAAGCCATCTAGGAGGTGGCAACCTCCAAGAGTAACAAGCACCACCGGCTTGCAACATGATCACCTAGTGCCACTCGATGCAACCTCATGATGCAATTGCACTAGAATTTCTCACTCACTCGATTGGATGATCACTATCAAGCTCAAGTGAGTTAGAGGGCTCCCAAGCACACCTACACAAGTCACCAAGGCTTAAGGGTGCTCAGGAACCAGCCCAAGCCCGAGCTCCACATCTATTTATAGCCCCCAAGCCAAATAGAGCCATTGGAGTAAAGCTGCTGGTTTCTATGAGGGCACCAGACACGGCGGTGCCTGGCACCGGACATGGTGGTTCCCTCCCCAATGGTCGAATTCCAATGGCTAGCCATTGGTCATGGGACAGGGGTGGCGGTGGCACCGCCCTAGGGGTAGCGGTGACCACCCAGCTGAGCCCCCATTTTCCCTGCTTTCTAGATAAAAGGGGCGGTGCATCGGTGCACCCATGGCGGTGACCATGGCGGTGCCCCCATTTGGCTCAACACCGAACTCGCTAGCCTTGGGAAGAAAGCAGCGGCGACACCGGACGCCCCCTGGTGGTGCATCGCCCTACACATGGTGGTGTACACCATCACCGGTGGTTACCACTATGGGGGTATGACCCCCAGTACCCACAGGTCAAGACATGGGCCGCACCATCAGAGGTGGCCCAGCCCACAAGATCAAGACGTGCGACGCACGACACTGGTCAACATGCACCGCAAGGCTACAAGAAGATGTGATTTATTAGATATTGTATAATACCAAATAGCATACTTTCCTTGTAACCCTACCCCTCTAGAGTATATAAGGAGGGGCAGGGGTCCCCTAGTCAACATCCCATATACAGATCTTGGGCTTGGCCTAGGGTCTCATATCTGATCTCTCATAATACAATCCACCAAAGACACAGGACATAGGGTATTATGTCAAGCTGACGGCCTGAACCTGTCTAAATTGTTGTCTCTGTGTTCTGTGCCACCATCCGGTTCCCTCACGTGCACCTCCACCGATTCATCTACTACCATGGGCATACCCCTTGGTAGACTGCTGGACATATTTCATCGACAGTGGCATGCCAGGTAGGGGGAGTGCATGCTGATTCCATAGCGAACTAGATGGGAATTTCTTCTTCAACCGATATCGCCGACCCCTTGGCATTCAGCGACAACTCGACGCTGGCACGTAGCAGATTGCTTTCCTCGGCGAATAGGTGCACGTGCCGGAGTCCGACGCCTTGCCATGCGCCTCCAATAGATGCAACACATGATGACAAGATCGGGAATACGTGCAAGGCGGAGTCAAGCAATCTAAGAAAGCTAAGTCAAGTCGCTTCCTAATTAAATATTGTTATACTCCCAGATATATCTGTATATCTGCATGATTTCTATTGGCGGCAACCCGATCGGATATGCAAGATTGTTGCCACGGATCATGACGACCAACAATCAAGAAAGGTGGACGACGATAAAGCGATGTGGAGCAGTGTTTCCACCAAAGATGCTAATCGGCCATACAAGCTAACTGGTGTAATCGAAGAGATATAGAAGCACGTATTCATCTGGATCTACAAAGCCATGGGATCCAAGCTAGTAATCAGAATAGCAAGACTCCCTCATACTCATGCACGTACATGCTTGATATGTGCGTACGTATTTGTGTTTCTAGGATCCGATTCCAACTCGATGTCGAAACATGAAATTTCATCAAAAGCTAAGTCATGAACTTTCCTATTTTAATTAAATATTCCATATAATGTGTCTCTGGATGTCTCTACATCTATATGATGATTAATGGCAGGATCTCAATTGTGCCGCTGTCATCAGCATCGCCTCATCGGTGTCATACGCCGACCAGCCTATCGTCATCTCACATTGGCCCACGCTGATGACACTCGTCGATCCTCATTACGCCCCCATCGACGGATCCAACCTTGTCGCTATCCAAAGCGACACTTAGCTCTATCGATCCCATCGGTGGTGCTGACCTTAGTTTTGACTAATCAACGACACAGTCATTGGCCCTTATCGCTCGCTTAAGACAAAGCTACTTGGCACTACTTCCTTTCCTGATCAGCAAAAGCAAGAAGATCTCGAACTGTGCCTCGCCTCGGTCGGACATGCCCAAGGGCTTCGCCTCCCCACGTGGATTGACTCCATCAAGATTCAACTACGCCCATTCACCTACAACTCCGCGTACTCGTCCGAGCTGCCAAGCGAACCGTCCGAGCTGCCAAGCGAGCCATCCAAATCACATCCATCTACTCAGACATAATGACTCGCTGGCTCCTCTACTCCACTCGGCATCAATCAAGCTAAGTCACACTTTAATATTCTTCTAAATATTCTCTAATCTTCATACATCTCCAATGTCTCTCCATGCTGTTTTCTCCATAATTATTCTCCAAACGACTTTTTTCTCCGCGTATACCATCTCAAAGATGATATATGCTTTCGACTCAATAAATCCCTGAATAGTCATGTTGACACTCAGATGTCCCCAGAGATAGCCCTGTCTCTGGCTTCTCCCTACACATGCTCAAGCGCCTGCCCTCTGCATTAGGGGTGGTCTACAGTGCCTCCTTAGCGATGCCCTGCTCTTCCTACACGTACACGGGCTCCACGCTCCGCATTATGCTTAACAGGCTAGCTAGGCCTAGAGACTCAGCTACACACTAACTGGTCGGATGATTTATATTAAATATAAACACATCTTCAGAATAACACTAAGTGTTCACACCAACTAATCGCCGAGCTGCATACGCTATTTCATCACCATTGTTGATTCTTCTCTGGAGTTTATATATTTTATTTTTACATCATGTACTACCCATTCTAAACATTTGTTTCATAGGGGTATGGTTTGGTCAACGAGCTTACATTTAGGGACTGGACAAGATGATCATCATCTGGGTGGTCAGACTACCTATTAGACAGACTTCACCGCCAACCAACTGGTCAAACTGCCCGGCACTCACTCCTGCTCGGTGTTCACTTTGTTGCCGACCAGTTGGTTGTGCTGCTCATCTCATGGGCTTCATCATCAGCTATGCTGGGAACTCCTCGGTGTTCGGATTCTTCATGCAAGTGTCACCAGCTAAGCTAGGGACTCCCTTGGTGGTCGGATTTTGCTATGTCTCATTGGTGTGCTATCAGGTTGCTCCAAGCTGTTCGAATCAGGGTGCTGATCTTGGGCAGCACGTCTGGGGTCTTGTGAAGTACATGGTAGATGATGTTGGCAACCTTTCATTAAAAATTCTTTGACCCTGCTACAAGATATCTTCAAAATCTTCTAGCAGGCTCGGGGACTATGTGTGTACATGTCATCTCGCGATGACTGTATTTATTTCTACACTGGTTTCTAGTGACATTACGGACTAGGCCAGCACCTGAAGACTACTACTTTGGACCCTGGCACCATGTGACTACTTCACCTACTACTAGGCTCGAGGACTAAGTGGGCACACTTCACCTCACGATGAATGTGCTTATTTTTTGACTTAATCTTCTATAAAGTGACTAAGTTCCTCTGCGCTAACTAAGTCAAGAACACTAAGTGTCTAACTTCAACGCCCGAAGCCTAAGTGGGTACACTTCATCCAAGATGGAGACTTCAAAATTTTTTATCATGAGCCCCTTACATCCTTCTGGCAAACCTTAGCTTCGAGTAAGTCTAGGCTTGCTCATAGTTGAACTGCTCAGACGCCATTCCCACTGCTCGGACAACAGCTCGGACACCTGTTCAACTGCTTGGATACTTGCTTCAATAGCTTAGCTCCTAGTTAAATTGGTTAGACATAGGTTCCTAATGATTAGCAGCAAGTTGGACAGCTTGGACAAGCTCCAGACGGTGTTGCTCAGTGGATATAAGGTGCTCGGGGACTAGTTGTGGGGGTATGACCCCCGATATCCACAGGTCAAGACATGGGCCGCACCATCAGAGGTGGCCTAACCCATAAGATCAAGGCGTGTGGCGCACGGCACTGGTCAGCGTGCACCGCAAGGCTACAAGAAGATGTGATTTATTAGATATTATATAATACCAAATAGGATACTTTCCTTGTAACCCTACCCCTCTAGAGTATATAAGGAGGGGTAGGGGTCCCCTAGTCGACATCTCCATATACAGACCCCGGGCTTAGCCTAGGGTCTCATATCTCATCTCTCATAATACAATCCACCAAAGACACAGGACGTAGGGTATTACGTCAAGCTGACGGCCTGAACCTATCAAAATTATTGTCTTTGCGTTCTGTGCCACCATCCGGTTCCCTCACGTGCACCTCCACCGATTCATCTATTACTATGGGCATACCCCTCGATAGACTGCCGACCGTATTTCATCGACAACCACATCCACTGCTACAGCTCTAAACCAGGGCCAGGTGGGCACCGCCCTAGGGGTGGCGGTGCCACCGGATAAGGCACGGCGGTGCCAACCCCAACACTCCTTCTAGGCCGAGGCCAGGTGGGCACCGCCCTAGGGGTGGCGGTGCCACCTAGGTAGCACTCTGAGACCAGTTTCACCTCCTCTTCTTCTCCTTTTTCAACACCTTTGCAAATGTGTTAACACCACCAAGTGTTCACCACCTTGTGCACATGTGTTAGCTTTTCACAAACATTTTACCAAAGGATTAGCACTCTTCTTGCCACGCCACTCGATCCTAACACGTATACAAAGTTAGATCGCTCAAGTGGCACTAGATGACCGATATGCAAACAAGTTTGCCCCTCTTGATAGTATGGCCATCTATCCTAAACCCGATCATGCACTTCTCTACACAACCTTTGACCGGTGAAATGAAATGCCCTACAAATATACCTTTGTCTTGTGCATTCCATTCCATCTCCTCCATTGTTGATGCAACACATGCACCAACCAATCACCAAATGATATGATCCACTTTATATCATCACATGATCATATTGGTTCATCGATCTTGACCTCACTTACTCTTCACCGTTGCTTTGGTCCATTGGCACCAAGTCATCACTCAACTTGCCATTCACACTTGCAACTAGTCCATCGAGCCAAGCCTCATCTTCATCTTCTCCACCTTGGTCACATGACTCCATGTCATGTCTCATATGCAGTGAGCTCCTTCATTACATGTGTGAGCTTTGCACTAAGTTCAAGCCATCTAACCTCCATGGCATGTATTGCTTACACACATGCACCTGTGGACTAATCACCTATGTATCTCACTCAAAGACATATTAGTCCACCTAAGGTTGTGTGGCAGAACCTCCTAAATTATAGGGCCCACATGCACCTATCACTGTCCAACGACCTTTGACATCTATGCATATGTTCCCAGTAACTTAAGAAGACTGTCGGGTGTCCTCGGAGAACCCCGAATCATCCACGATTTCTGAGCAGGATCACATTACAGAGTCATTGCAATATTACAACATTTATTCAAATATATACATCAGAGTAAAATAGCGGAAGTCTTACGATAACATAGTTTACAAACCAGTTGTTTCAAACCTTACAAACTAAGTTCGATAATTATTACAAACCATAGCAGTAGTGGAGTGCATAATTAACATAAACATAACACACAAAATAAAACTGTCCTGCCCAAGGACCACACATTCACTTATCATCATCGACCTGAACAACAGTCATGCAGCAAGGTCCAAAACAGACCTGCTCATGAGGCTCACCTGCAACAAGGGTCAACGAACCCTGAGTACAAAAGTACTCAACAAGACTTAACCAAAATAAAAACTAATAAGACTCAGGAATGCAGGCTCAGGGATTCAAGGTAGGGCTTTAGCAATAATCAAAGTTCTTTTGTGTAAAAGCTCTTTAACAAAATTCTTTATATCAACATTTTTATCTTCGAAAAGATCATATACAAAGTTGACATGATCCATAATGAGATCATGAAACTTCATATCCAACACTTTCTCAAACCTTACTCAAGTTCCAGTTATTAATACTATGATGATGAATAGTGAGTTGAGTCTCCATAACCGAGGAGCAACGATGATTCGAACCGATTAAACCCAGCTAGGGATTCCAGACCACACGACATATGCAGGTCCCCGACTCACATATATCAACCTACCCTCGGATCCTCTAAAACAAGAACGGGTCCGCGCCACCCGAGAATACAGTACTCCACCATTCCAGCCCATGGCCACATGGGTACAGACTATTCCCGCCATCTCTCCACTCCCAGTGCGCGAGTAGCCATTCTCATAATAGAATAGTCGAGTAAAGGCTTACCGGAGTATGTGGTTAGTACTACAAAGTCTCACCTCATGCAATTCAACAACGGTACGGACCTTAATCGACACAGTTGAAAAGAACCCGCTCACAAGACCTCCATGTCTTGTGGCTCACATACACCGAGTCCACCCGGTCTAGATTTATTACTCCACATTCCCATATCACATGCTAACATAATTAACCAATGTTCCATGTAAAACTTGCAGGTGGTAGGTAATCACCCGACTTTCATCGTTCTACGCATAGCTAAGCAAAACTAGGCATATACGAATTTAAAACTGGTAATATGGTAAATATGAAATAACAAGGGTGGTAATGCACCAATTAGGCTCTTACTTAACTCCTAATCACTTAATGCAGTAACAGAAAGCAAAAGCGAAATTAATTTATAAAACACAAGGTAGGGTTGTATGCATCCGGGGCTTGCCTTGGTCGGCAGAAAAGGTTAGTTCCACAGAGAGATTATGGAGTTAGACTTGACAGCATCACCATTGATGGATGAACCTTCTCCAACACTTGATCAACGCGAGCACCATTGAATGATGACACTCATCCAAAGATTAGTCAACGCGAACCTTCTCACTCATGTATGCACTACACGTAAATAAATAATGCATGCTTTAGCATGATGGATTGTATGACATGATGCATGGAGGTGCATTGGTGAAAGCATAAAAGATTAACTAACTTGAATACAACTTTTCTTCACGGTACAGTTACAAGTCAAGACTAACTAAACCTTTTTTATAAACCCAACTACTTACTTTAAGTACCAAGAATCATCTTATGCTAATGACCCAAGGTCATCACTCAATCAAAATTTCAAACAAAACCTAAGTCATCAAGGTTTACTATTTAACTAACATCACACAACTAACTATAGAGAGCAAGCACATCAAGCATGACACAAGTTTAACAAGGTCACAAGTATCATAACTTGACCATCAACAAGGGCATAAGCCACACTTAGCAACACTTGGAGTAAACAACCATAACTAGCATATGTCTATTTCTGGACTGAAAACAACAGGTTCATGTTTGGATCATAACTAGAGTTATACAAATCCAATAGCCATGCAACAAGACATTCTGGAAAGCTTATGAAATTTTCTACAACTCATCTTTAATCATCTTAGCATGATTCTCAAGTTAACTAAGTCAAATATACCCATTTATAGAAACTGGTCCCCAAATGACAGAGAGCAGCCATTTCTGAAACCCAACTTTAAACAGGCATAACTCACAAACTACTTAGCCAAATACCACCAAATTTTAACAGCAGCTAGATACATGAATTATCTACAACTTTGTTATTAACAAGTTTCACAACAAAGCACATTATCATGAAGAACTTTGCTAAGTTCCTAGATCTGTCCATAAACCACATCGGCAAAAAAAATAATTATTAACTTATGTTGCAAACACATAATTGGGCAAAACCAACTTTACCAACATTTCACACATGACAAAAGAACACCATAAAGAATGGTGCTCACCTCTAAATAAATTTTCTTAAAGCATTTCTTAATTTATTTAGACATCAAGGTGTATTTATGAACATATACCAAAAATGCATAATAACTTCTACAAAAATTACAGTAGCTCACATATCCTCTCAATAGTCTACTGTACAAATTTCATACCATTTGCATAAGTATAGCTGCCTCTATGAAAAAGAAAATTTGCTATTGCAAGAAATCATGTGAGAGCGAGATAAACCAAAAACTCACTCATACTTCATCCAATACTCATGAAATTTTTACCACACATCAACTATCACATGAGTAGCATGCCACAAAAATTTCACTTCATTTGGAGCCCTAGATCTGCAGTTATGGAAAATAACAAATTCAACTAGCATTACAACCTTACTGCACAAATCTATTTTTGTAGCTAAAACTTTAAACTAAAACATGCCATATTATAGATCTACTGCATAGACAATTTCACAAGGATTCCAAAAAGTCCTCATTTGCTATTTTACGAATTTCCTATGAATTACTATGAATTTTCAAAGTTCCAGCCGATTTTAAAGCAAACAGGTCCAAAATGCACTATTCACATGAGTCTGCGGTTCACAGAAAAGCCCCTCACAATTCTCGAATTCGAAGACAAAGTCCCTGGTCGCGATTTGAAGAACAGAGGACGCCGGAGAAGCTCGATTTCCGGTCGGATGATGCTCGCAGGCGGCGAAGGAGAGGTGCTGGAGCAAACAAGGACCTGTGCACACCCGTGTGTGGATGAATTGTTGCCAGAGATGGCCGGTGAAGGGCTGCCCACATGCACCGGTGATCAACAGCGGCGGACATGGCGGCAGGCTGCGTTCCGACGTGTCATGTGGACAAGACGAGCAACCGATTTGCTCATGAGCATCACGGCACAGAGGTAAGCGCAAAACAAGAGAGAGAAAGGAGCGAGAGCGGTCGGAGTAGGCTGGCCACGGCGGAGGCGAGCTCGGCGGCCATGGCAACTTGGCCGCGACGAAAATCAAACGCTCGGGCAATTTAGCCGGAAGCAGTAGCATATAAGGGTGAGGGAGCATCGCAAGGAGCAAGCGAAGCTGGGTGAGCGAGCTATTGGGAGATGGTTGATCATCGGTGATGAATTTCACCGGCAAAGAAAGCTCGGCCAACGGCGGGTTCTGAGCTGAGAGAGAAAAATAGAGAGACGACGTCGGCGTTTGGCTTTAAAGCTCGACCACGGACACGAAGACGACACGTAGCAGCTTCTCCAAGCCAGCACGGAGCCGAAGGCAGCCACGGCGACGACTGGAAGACGATCGAAGCTCGCCGTCGGTGAGTTGGCTTATGTGGTTACTGTTCACCGAAATTACAGAATTGCCACTCGTTTTAAAACCCAAATTACTCCCAAATTTATGTAACAACTCAAAAATCTCCAAAAATAAAAGTTGTTCCAAATTTAAAGTTGTAAAACTTTGCTTTTATAACGACCCCCTAATTCGGTCTACATTTTGAAATGCAAATTTGAATTCAAAAAGGGGACATTTAAAGAATTACGCCTTTTCAAATTACTTCAAATCTTTCTAAACAACTTTGAAAATTCCAAAAACAAACTTTGTACAACACAATAAGCTCTACACTTTTGCTTTTAGGCTCAACCCCAAAATGTGCTTAGATTTTGAAATGGTTTTTTTTCCAGGGCAAACTTAAATGCTGGAAATTCGGGTTTTTGGAAATCCAATTAAACACAAATGTTTTGAAATTGTTTCATCCATACAAGTCAACACATATCATAAAACAAGGTCCACACCAAGCATTGCAACAAAAATTATTAAACTTTTACTAAGGAAGGATTTGACTTGTTTAAAAGATTCCCACATCAAAATTCACAAAGTTTCCTAATCATTATTATTAACATTATTTTAGGTAATATATAAAACACTCCATAAAATAACATTTGCATACTATAATATAAACATGAAATGCACTCATGAGTTGATACATGATGATTATGCATAATGATGACATGATCACCTTTTAAGGACTTTATAACATCAGGGATGTTACAATCCTTCCCCCTTAAAGAAATCTCGCCCCGAGATTTACAAAGTGCGAAAAGCGTTGGGTTGAGTAGTGGAAAAGGAAATGTGTCAAACACATTAACTTTCAAGTTGTTCACAAAACAACAAGAGTTGACTTGAAATTGTAAACGAGATCAAAAGACAATGTAAGGGACAAAGGATTTTGTAACTTCAATGGAATGATGGAACATGAATTCCAAATGAAAGTGCCAAGATGAATGAATCACATTAATTATGAAGCTATAGTGGATCATGACCACAGACCTCGATACCAGTGAGCGCCCAGCAGTATTTCCTTATGGCTGCAGTCCACAAGAGACCCTAGGTTTCGACGTGGCACCGTAAATCATGGATCATGGCACCACCATAGGACACAACTAAAGTAACTCACAAGTAACAATTGTCGAGCTAGCAAGATCAAGGAACTAGCATGGGTTGCATTAGGAGAGACCAAGACATGACACATGCATAGGTTTGAGAAGTCAAAGATTAGTCCCAAGTTTCAACATTGAGTAGATGGGGAAAAATTAAAGTGCATCAAGAAATTCCCAAAGATGTGGAACTTATGAGCAAGGACAATCAAAGAGTGGTTTACCAGCAAAGATTGGTACATGACCAAATTCGTTGGGACAAAAATAGCTATAACAAATAATAGCCATTCCCTAAATGGAAGGAGGAAGTTTTAAACATCATTATATTTCAACTTCATATGAATGATTATAACTAGAATATGTGCAGTGTTTCATTAATGACATGATGCATGAGTCATCCTTACGAAACTAAACATCAAAGCTTCTAAGGTACATAAACAATAGTTCTTATTATATAGGGCATAATAATATTACTACTCCACCACCCAAAGCCTTTTTAATCAAATAAGGAGTAGGGAGAATGAAATAAGATAAGCCAGAAGCAATTTGGACCAAATTAACAAGTTATACTTATTTGTCCCAAATCATTTTGAAGTTTTTGTAAAACAATACCACAAAGACTTTATAACGATCGCTCTAATACCATTCTGTAGCAGAACCTCCTAAATTATAGGGCTCACATGCACCTATCACTATCCAACGACCTTTGACATCTATGCATATGTTCCCGGTAACTTAAGAAGACTGTCGGGTGTCCTCGGAGAACCCCGAATCATCCACGATTTCCGAGCAGGATCACATTACAGAGTCATTGCAATATTACAACATTTATTCAAATATATACATTAGAGTAAAATAGCGGAAGTCTTACGATAACATAGTTTACAAACCAGTTGTTTCAAACCTTACAAACTAAGTTCGATAATTATTACAAACCATAGCAATAGTGGAGTGCATAATTAACATAAACATAACACACAAAATAAAACTGTCCTGCCCAAGGACCACACATTCACTTATCATCATCGACCTGAACAACAGTCATGCAGCAAGGTCCAAAACAGACCTGCTCATGAGGCTCACCTGCAATAAGGGTCAACGAACCCTGAGTACAAAAGTACTCAACAAGACTTAACCAAAATAAAAACTAATAAGACTCAGGAATGCAGGCTCAGGGATTCAAGGCAGGGCTTTAGCAATAATCAAAGTTCTTTTGCGTAAAAGCTCTTTAACAAAATTCTTTATATCAACATTTTTATCTTCGAAAAGATCATATACAAAGCTAACATGATCCATAATGAGATCATGAAACTTCATATCCAACACTTTCTCAAACCTTACTCAAGTTCCAGTTATTAATACTACGATGATGAACAGTGAGTTGAGTCTCCATAATCGAGGAGCAACGACGATTCGAACCGATTAAACCCAGCTGGGGATTCCAGACCACACGACATATGCAGGTCCCCGACTCACATATATCAACCTACCCTCGGATCCTCTAAAACAAGAATGGGTCCGCGCCACCCGAGAATACAGTACTCCAGCATTCCAGCCCATGGCCACGTGGGTACATGCTATTCCCGCCATCTCTCCACTCCCAGTGCGCGAGTAGCCATTCTCATAATAGAATAGCCGAGTAAAGGCTTACTGGAGTATGTGGTTAGTACTACAAAGTCTCACCTCATGCAATTCAACAACGGTACGGACCTTAATCGACACAGGCGAAAAGAACCCGCCCACAAGACCTCCATGTCTTGTGGCTCACACACACCGAGTCCGCCCGGTCTAGATTTATTACTCCACATTCCCATATCACATGCTAACATAATTAACCAATGTTCCATGTAAAACTTGCAGGTGGTAGGTAATCACCTGACTTTCATCGTTCTACACATAGCTAAGCAAAACTAGGCATATACGAATTTAAAACTGGTAATATGGTAAATATGGAATAACAAGGGTGGTAATGCACCAATTAGGCTCTTACTTAACTCCTAATCACTTAATGCAGTAACAGAAAGCAAAAGCGAAATTAATTTATAAAACACAAGGTAGGGTTGTATGCATCCGGGGCTTGCCTTGGTCGGCAGAAAAGGTTAGTTCCACAGAGAGATTACGGAGTTAGACTTGACAGCATCACCATTGATGGATGAACCTTCTCCAACACTTGATCAACGCGAGCACCATTGAATGATGACACTCATCCAAAGATTAGTCAACACGAACCTTCTCACTCACGTATGCACTACACGTAAATAAATAATGCATGCTTTAGCATGATGGATTGTATGACATGATGCATGGAGGTGCATTGGTGAAAGCATAAAAGATTAACTAACTTGAATACAACTTTCCTTCACGGTACAGTTACAAGTCAAGACTAACTAAACCTTTTTTATAAACCCAACTACTTACTTTAAGTACCAAGAATCATCTTATGCTAATGACCCAAGGTCATCACTCAATCAAAATTTCAAACAAAACCTAAGTCATCAAGGTTTACTATTTAACTAACATCACACAACTAACTATAGAGAGCAAGCACATCAAGCATGACACAAGTTTAACAAGGTCACAAGTATCATAACTTGACCATCAACAAGGGCATAAGCCACACTTAGCAACACTTGGAGTAAACAACCATAACTAGCATATGTCTATTTCTGGACTGAAAACAACAGGTTCATGTTTGGATCATAACTAGAGTTATACAAATCCAATAGCCATGCAACAAGACATTCTGGAAAGCTTATGAAATTTTCTACAACTCATCTTTAATCATCTTAGCATGATTCTCAAGTTAACTAAGTCAAATATACCCATTTATAGAAACTGGTCCCCAAATGACAGAGAGCAGCCATTTCTGAAACCCAACTTTAAACAGGCATAACTCACAAACTACTTAGCCAAATACCACCAAATTTTAACAGCAGCTAGATACATGAATTATCTACAACTTTGTTATTAACAAGTTTCACAACAAAGCACATTATCATGAAGAACTTTGCTAAGTTCCTAGATCTGTCCATAAACCACATCGGCAAGAAAATAATTATTAACTTATATTGCAAACACATAATTGGGCAAAACCAACTTTACCAACATTTCACACATGACTAAAGAACACCAGAAAGCATGGTGCTCACCTCTAAATAAATTTTCTTAAAGCATTTCTTAATTTATTTAGACATCAAGGTGTATTTATGAACATATACCAAAAATGCACAATAACTTCTACAAAAATTACAGTAGCTCACATATCCTCTCAATAGTCTACTGTACAAATTTCATACCATTTGCATAAGTATAGCTGCCTCTATGAAAAAGACAATTTGCTATTGCAAGAAATCATGTGAGAGCGAGATAAACCAAAAACTCACTCATACTTCATCCAATACTCATGAAATTTTTACCACACATCAACTATCACATGAGTAGCATGCCACAAAAATTTCACTTCATTTGGAGCCCTAGATCTGTAGTTATGGAAAATAAGAAATTCAACTAGCATTACAACCTTACTGCACAAATCTATTTTTGCAGCTAAAACTTTAAACTAAAACATATCATATTATAGATCTACTGCATAGACAATTTCACAAGGATTCCAAAAAGTCCTCATTTGCTATTTTACAAATTTCCTATGAATTACTATGAATTTTCAAAGTTCTAGCCGATTTCAAAGCAAACAGGTCCAAAATGCACTATTCACATGAGTCTGCGGTTCACAGAAAAGCCCCTCACAATTCTCGAATTCGAAGATGAAGTCCTTGGTCACGATTTGAAGAACAGAGGACGCCAGAGAAGCTCGATTTCCGGTCGGATGATGCTCGCAGGCGGCGAAGGAGAGGTGCTGGAGCAAACAAGGACCTGTGCACACCCGTGTGTGGACGAATTGTTGCCGGAGATGGCCGGTGAAGGGCTGCCCACGTTCACCGATGATCAACAGCGGCGGACATGGTGGCAGGCTATGTTCCGACATGTCCTATGGACAAGACGAGCAACCGGTTTGCTCGTGAGCATCATGGCACAGAGGTAAGCGCAAAACAAGAGAGAGAAAGGAGCGAGAGCAGTCGGAGTAGGCTGGCCACGGCGGAGGCGAGCTCGGCGGCCATGGCAGCTCGGCCACGACGAAAATCAAACGCTCGGGCAATTTAGTCGAAAGCAGTAGCATATAAGGGTGAGGGAGCATCGCAAGGAGCAAGCGAAGCTGGGTGAGCGAGCTATTGGGTGATGGTTGATCATCGGCGATGAATTTCACCGGCAAAGAAAGCTCGGCCGGCGGCGGGTTCTGAGCTGAGAGAGAAAAATAGAGAGACGATGTTGGCGTTTGACTTTAAAGCTCGACCACGGACACGAAGACGACACGTAGCAGCTTCTCCAAGCCAGCACAGAGCCGAAGGCAGCCACGGTGATGACTGGAAGACGATGAAGCTCGCCGTCGGTGAGTTGGCTTCCGTGGTTACTGTTCATCAAAATTACAGAATTGCTACTCGTTTTAAAACCCAAATTACTCCCAAATTTATGTAACAACTCAAAAATCTCCAAAAATAAAAGTTGTTCCAAATTTAAAGTTGTAAAACTTTGCTTTTATAACGACCCCCTAATTCAGTCTATATTTTGAAATGCAAATTTGAATTCAAAAAGGGGACATTTAAAGAATTACGCCTTTTCAAATTACTTCAAATCTTTCTAAACAACTTTGAAAACTCCAAAAACAAACTTTGTACAACACAAAAAGCTCTACACTTTTGCTTTTAGGCTCAACCCCAAAATGTGCTTAGATTTTGAAATGGTTTTTTTTTCAATGCAAATTTAAATGCTGGAAATTCGGGTTTTTGGAAATCCAATTAAACACAAATGTTTTGAAATTGTTTCATCCATACAAGTCAACACATATCATAAAACAAGGTCCACACCAAGCATTGCAACAAAAATTATTAAACTTTTACTAAGGAAGGATTTGACTTGTTTAAAAGATTCCCACATCAAAATTCACAAAGTTTCCTAATCATTATTATTAACATTATTTCAGGTAATATATAAAACACTCCATAAAATAACATTTGCATACTATAATATAAACATGAAATGCACTCATGAGTTGATACATGATGATTATGCATAATGATGACATGATCACCTTTTAAGTACTTTATAACATCAGGGATGTTACAGGTTGTCACTCAATTACTAAAACCAAACAAGGACCTTTCAATCTCCCCCTTGATGGTAATTGGTGACAACTCTACAAAGATATGGAAATTAAGCACTTTTGGATTCATGTTGCTTGCCCAAGTAATTTTACCATTTGTAAATGATTTTGGACAAGTACCATAAACCCAAATTGGTAGTATTAGCTCCCCCTACATATGTGCTAGAGTGTTTGGTTTGAAGCTCGCACATATGCATAGATTGGAAGTGTGGGAGAGTAATTACTACCAATGATGCTATGGTGTAAAAGAATTAACCTTTGATGCGTGATACCAATCGGAGTTGCACTTTTAACACCATCCTTAGCACCATGAGTAGCTAGACAACAAAAATACTAGAAACCCCATGAGATCAACATTATGAGCAAAGTTCTAGTACCATGTGTAAAAATACAAGTCTAGCTACCATCCTATGCATGCTAGTTATCATATCATCAATCAAATTCTACAACTAGCATACACCACACAAGTATGCATATCAAATTTTAAAACTTATGCAATGCAAGCAAGCACATGAATATGCACATATCAAATGCAAATAAACAAAGTTCATGAGCTTGCTCCCCCTACTTGTGTGCTTCTCTTGTCCAATAATTTTGATCCTTCTCCATTCCTTAATGTTGTTCCCTCTTTATCCATATCCATGTCCAAATCCAACTTCTCCCTAATGCCTCTTGCATATTTTATATCTTTGTACAATCTCTCTCCTTTTTTCATCAATTTCCATAAAAGGTGTGCATCTCTTGATACAAAGGGTTGCATTGGGGTAGATGGTTGACACTTGAATCTTGCATTTGTTATGGACACCACTTGTATAGATCTTTAGACACCATGTGTAGGATCTTGTGACCTTAATACCAATTGGTGGGGAACCTCCCCTTATATCCAAGCATGGGTCATTCACTTGATAATCTTGAGCTCTTGTGTTTGAGAGATGCATTCTTCACTTGATGATCACTTGTGGAACCACCATTTTGTATGAATGATACCATGTGTAGAGATGTGATACCACGTGTATGATTGATTTGTCAATAAAAACTATTTCTTAAACACTTGCTATCTTCATGAGTACCACTTGTAGGATATCACTTGTAAGTTGATCTAGATACCACTTGTAAGTACCACTTGAAAAGATCAATTGAGTCTAGATACCACTTCAAAAACTAGATATCCATTTCCATTGTTGTCTTGTGCTTGTACTCTTGTTGCTATCATGAGCTTCTAAGTTGACTTGAACTAAATTGATTTGCCTAAACTTCCAAGTCCGGTTTGAACCAATGACAAGCTTCTTCACACCTCTTACAAGGGTTATCTTGCCAATATTGTACTTGTTACTTGTTAGCAATCCAAATTAAATTAAGTACTCGGGTTTACTAGCTCATAAACAAATTCATATACTACCACTAGATCAACTAATCATTCAAGCAATAGTGGTAGGCTATAAAATTTAAACTTTCATTTGTAATGCATGATCCTAATAGGCATGTTCTATATGCACTAACAGCATAATAGTAAGGGATGAAATGATCATGCACATTACAATAATACCTTTGCTATCTTAGAGTAGAGGATAGTCATTAGATTTCAATTAAGCTCCGTGATAGCAATGTGAAGTCTAATTATAAGCTTGGTGAAGACCAATATTAGTATTTGAAATCTATTCTTCACCCATATGATTTGAGAACCACTAATGATCAAGTGCACTTTCTTATTGTGGTTGGCTTGCTTCATCTTTTGATCAATGCTTGCATGAGAATACCACTTGAATTGTTATGACTAGCTCTCTTTTGGGTGTTGCTTGCTTTTCTTGATCAACCCTTTTGATTGCTTCAACTAAGCATATCAAATGTTCCTCGGATCACTACTTCAATATTAGCCTTCTAAGTTCCATACTTGATTTACCGACACATAGGCGGCAAGCCCCTACACTAGGGAGAAGTGACCTCTCTTCAAAGAACCATTCTTGATACTCACTTGAATTAACTTGATTGATTGATCCAAATAATGGACTTAACTAGATGTGTAACCTTGAATCCTTCTTTAAGTCCTTTTCTTTCTATTGTTTAAGTCCTTTTCTTTTTACCAAATGATTTCCACTTGTCACTAGAACTTAAACTTCATCTTCATCTTGAGCTTGGTCTTGATCTTCAATTTGAGTACCAAATATGTGCCAAGTACACTCCACAATCAAATAGACTTGTACCCATTACTTGTCATGCTTCTAGATCAATTCAAAACCAAACTTAGTACCTCAAACACTTATAAACATGATTCCAACTTAAGGACCTTTTAATCAAAGTGACTCTTGATCAATCCAATTAATGTCACTTTTCTGGCAGATTTTGTACCCTTTAAAGAAAAGTACATATCTCCCAAAGTACAAATCCAAATGCCACAAAATTTAGTGAAGATGTGCCTTACTAAGCCATATAGCAGCTGTAAAAATTTGAGCCTAATTTGACTTCTATATTGCTACCAGATTTCAATTCCTCCGCCACTGCTACATGCTAAAAACTGCTGCACTATAGCTGACAAGATCTACTCCAAAGCCAAAGCATCTCTTATCCAATTCTCATGAAATTTATACAGAATATTATACCATAAATCTAGAGCATGTATACCAAATTTTAAGCTAATCCAAATAGATTTGATCACTCAAACATGGCTAAGATCACAGCTCACTCAGATTTTGTAATATAGGATATATTTCAATCACTTGAGCTATTCTTCATCAAATGTGAATCAAACTTGAAACTAACTTGTTTGAATACTTTCACAAGACATATATCCATTCAATCCACTTACTCAAAGTCATCTCATGAATTTATCCAACACAAATCAATCCAAACTTGATTACTAAGCTATTTATCCATTCAAACATCTCATAGCAAGCAACATTACATATTTATCCAATTCAACCAACTCATATACACCCAAATAAAATGATCAACAAGAGATATACCTTGGTTATCTCATGATCTTTCAATTAGCAAGCTTCAACTCAATTAATTGCAAGCCATTAAATAATCCAATAAATCATCCACAACTTGAATATGACACTTGTATGTTGTAGCACATTTGGGCTTCACTAATTTGACATGGCATTGGGTTGATGATTATCATTCTTCATTACTTGGCTCAATTACATGATTTGCAAGATGAATACCACATGAACCAAGTCTCTAATGCTGATGGTATCTACATAATCATCCACTTTTTGATAGTACCCAAACTAGTTTAGGTCCTCTCAAGTTAGGAGCAACATACTTAGGCAATGCCTTAGTATGAGTAGCGGGATGTTTTGCAATTGTAACCAATGAGGTACCATTGTCATCCTTCCTAAGCATAGTATTTTCATCAATTGACATGGGCTTAGGAGAGTTACCTAGGGGACATGAATGAGCCACGTGTCCCCTTTCCCGGCATGAGTAGCACTTTCTCTTTGATTGAGCCCTCTCTTCATTACTCATGCGGTGCTTCCCATTGCCTTACCTTTCATGAATTACTTGAGCCTTCTTCTCAAGCTTGGTAGGATACTTCGAGGCAAAGTGTCCCGTATCTCCACACTTGAAGCACTTGATGTGAGCATACATCTTCTTCTCATCTTGTGTCTTGCTCATCATATTGGCATCTTGAATAAGTATTGGATGCCTTGCCTTTCCACCCCTTTTTGTCTTCTTCTTCTTCTTCATCAAGTCACCGCCATCTTTATGGTTGATCTTGATTTACTCATAGGGTGTCTTCTCTAGTTCATCTTGTGGCTTTGGTTGAGGCTCTTCTTGTTGCTTCACCAATTGCTTGGTTGGGCACATTGAGGTAAGGTGACCCCAAGTGCGGCACTTGAAGCACTTCACATGCTTGAGCCTCTCTTCTTCCTTCATCTTTTTGAGCTTCTCAATGTTTGGGAAACCATTTGTAAGGTGTCCCGCTTTATAATGCTGGTAGCACATGGAGTGAGATAACTTCAATTGTAGTTGCTTCTTCATCTTCTTTGCCCTTTTTCTTTCTCCCTTTGTCATCTTCCTTTTGAAGCCAAGCCCACTCATGTCACCAAACTTTCTTTGATTTGTCAACATATGCTCAAAGGTGACTTTTGAGTTGTAGCACCTTTCTATCTTGTTGCTCAATTTCTTCACTTCTCTTTTGAGCTCATTGTTCTTCTTCAAAAGGTTAGTCTCACAAGACATAGAAGTAGAACAAGCATCTATATGTGATGAACATGGCATTGCTAATAAATCATCACAAGATTTGGATACATTCTTCTTGCCTACATTACAAGGGTTAGCAACAACATGTGATTGGTCAATTGACCCATGTGATGAGCTCTCACTAGTTTTAGATTTTTGATTTGAAAGCTCTTTAGTGAGAAAAGCATGGTCTTGTACCAAGTTATTATGAGCAACACTAAGTTCCTTATGAGCCAATTTTAGCTCCACATGTGAACAACTAATGGCATAAAATAGATGCTTTTGTTATTCACATGTGTTCTTTAGAAATGAGTTTTGATTTTCCAATTTACTTGTTTTAGCCATCTCATTTTCTAAAGCTATGTTCATGCTAGCAGGTCTACCAATAAGCTCATTATATGAATCGTGACCAATTACATTGCAACTTGATACCTTAGTGTCGCCTTGTGACATGAGGCAATGTAGAGGTGTTGGAGAGTTTGTTGTAGCAATATCATCCGGGCATGAACAATCATCATCACAATCAAGTGTGCATGGGGTAGCATCATCATTTGCATCACTTGAGGCATCATCATCAACCTTGTCAAGTGAGCTTGCAGTAGATTGATCATCACTTGACCACGAGGTGGAGCAATCTTCCACAATCACCAAATTATGGTCATGCTCAACACACTCATGTGTCTCCTCCTTGGTGGCCTCATCATCATCATTGGAGACACTCCCATATATCAAGTTGAGGTACAACCAAATATCATGGGCGGTCTTCATGTACATGATCTCCCCAAATATGTCATCTTTCATAAATTGATAGAGAATGTTAGTAGCTTGGCAATTGAGATGTAGGCATTTCTTTTGTGCTATAGTTGCATTCTTTTCATCCAATGCACAAGAAAAGCCCACATATATGATCTACCACATTTGAGGGGAAATGAACTTAAAATTGCATGTCATCCAATTTTTTCACCGTGCAAAGTGTGTGCCATCAAAAGTGTATGGACACTCAATATCTAGCCCATAAGCCACCATCCTCTCGGGTCGGTGAAGACCACAAATAAGAGACCTAGCTCTGATACCATGTGTAGGGTCGAGATGGCAGACTAGAGGGGGGTGAATAGTCATTTTAAAAAAATAAACGCGCCGGCTAACCAAAACAAATGCGGAATTAAAATTATCGGTCTAGCCAAGACTACACCCCTCTAAGTTTTAAGCACCTTATAAAAGATCCTAATTAGGCAACAAAGGTGCTGGGCTGGCTAGAGCTCACCTAACAATTTTAGCTTGCAAGGTCACACAAACCTAAGCAACTAGTACTTCAAGCAATGGGGGGAGCTCCTACACAACTAGTGATGCAAAGCGCACAAAGCTCCTAAGCTCACTAGCAATGCTCAATAACAAGGCTACACAAGCCAAATTAGAGAGCGCAAATTACTTAGCTACATAAACTAAGCAATGTAACTAACAAGGTTACTAAAACCAAATTAGCCACGCAAAGGAGCTACTTCTATGCTACACAAGCAAGAAGGCAACGGGCAAGCTACTAAAGCAAAACTAATCACAAGACCAACTACACAAGCACAATGTATGAAATGTAAATACAAGCTTGTGTTGCGCGGAATGCAAACCACCGAGAAGATGATGCAGACAATGTTGACACGGTGATTTTCTCCGGAGGTTCACTTGGTTGCCACCAAGCTACATCCCCGTTGTGTCGACCGCTCACTTGGTGGTTCGGCGGCTAATTGGCATCATCCGCCAAGCCCGCACGTCGGGCACTGCAAGAACCTACCCCAAAAGTGAGGGTAGCTCAATGACACCCTCAACTAGAGTTGCTCTTCAGGATCCCCGCAAGGTGAGCACAATTCCCCTCACAAATCCACCTCTGGAGCACCACACAATCTTCTCATGTGCTTCGGTCACAAGCCACCAAGCCATCTAGGAGGTGGCATCCTCCAAGAGTAACAAGCACCACCGGCTTGCAACACGATCACCTAGTGCCACTTGATGCAACCTCACAATGCAATCGCACTAGAATCGTTCACTCACTCGATCGGATAATAACTATCAAGCTCAAATGAGTTCGAGGGCTCCCAAGCACACCTACACAAGCCACCAAGGCTTAAGGGTGCTCAACAACCAACCCAAGCCTAAGCTCCACCTCTATTTATAGCCTCAAGCCAAATTGAGACATTGGAGCAAAGCTGCTTGTTTCTGTGAGGGCACCAGACACGGCGGTGCCCTCCCCAATGGTCGAATTCCAACGGCTAGAAACTAGTCGTTGGTCATCGAATAGGGGTGGTGGTGGTACCGCCCTAGGGGTGTTGGTGACCACCTAGTCGAGCCCCATTTTCCCTGCTCTCTGGATAAAAGGGGTGGTTCACTGCCGCACCCATGGTGGTGCCCCCCGTTGGCTCAATACTGAACTTGCCAGTCTCAGGAAGAAAGTGACGATGGCACCAAACACCCCCTAGCGGTGTACCGCCCTACACATGGCGGTGTACACTGTCACCAGCGGTGACCACCTCCACTATTGATGCTCTGAACTAGGGCCAGGTGGGCACCGCCCTAGGGGTGGCAGTGCCATCGGACAAGGCACGACGGTGCTAGCCCCAACACTCCTTCTCGGTCGAGGCCAGGTGGGCACTGCCCTAGGGGTGGTGGTGCCACCCAGGTAGCACTCCGAGCCCAGTTTTGCCTCCTCTTCTTCGCCTTTTCAACACCTTTGCAAATGTGCTAACACCATCAAGTGTTCATCACCTTATGCATGTGTGTTAGCTTTTCACAAACATTTTACCAAAGGATTAGCACTCTTCTTGCCACGCCACTCGATCCTAACACATATACAAAGTTAGATCACTCAAGTGGCACTAGATGACCGATATGCAAACAAGTTTGCCCCTCTTGATAGTACTGTCATCTATCCTAAACCCGGTCATGAGCTTCTCTACACAACCTTTGACCGGTGAAATGAAATGCCCTACAAATATACCTTTGCCTTACGCATTCCATTCAATCTCCTCCATTGTTGATGCAACACATGCACCAACCAATCACCAAATGATATGATCCACTTCATATCATCACATGACCATATTGGTTAATCGATCTTGACCTCACTTACTCTTCACCATTGCTTTGGTCCATTGGCGCCAAGTCATCACTCAATCATTAGATTGGGGACTCTTAGGTTGATCTTGTCTAAGGCCTCCTCCAAACTTGGATGAGTCATATTTATTAAGGAGATTGACTTAAGCTCACCCTTTGGATTAGGTTTGGGTTCTAACCTTAAGGTTTTGGCCTTATCCAACCATTCTTTACTTGCAACGATGCATGAATGCTCTAGTCGTTGTCGTTGCTTTTCATGGTCATCCTTGGATCCTTCATGATTCCTATGCTTGGGATTTCTAGGATCATCATGAGACTCAAGAAAAAGAGCATAAAGGGAATCATCGGGGTCAAGGGTGGGTTTAGAGATAGGTTTAGATGAGACATCTAATGTGGGCATAGAAGGGAAGAAGATAGGATTGGCTTCTAAATGACTTGGCCCTCCTTCTATGGCATCACTTGACATGCCACCCTTGAGTTTTTCTAGATGTCCCCCAATGGAATTTGATTTAAGATGCTTTTTAAGAGATCCCTTCTTGAGAACATTTGAATTATATTCACCTGAAGGTCTCTTATGTAGCAGAAAGTTTAAGCTTTTCCTAAGATCAGCATCAAAAAGATCATTCTTAGTTTCAAAAGGGATTTCTAGAGGTTGAATTTCTTCTTCCTTTGGAGGATTTAGATTTTGGGGAATTGAAGGTTTGAGATTAATAGCTAAATTTTGGGATTGGAATGGTTGCGATTTCGCTATCAAAACTTCCTCTTATTGGTCGGGAGATGATTCCTTCTCTTCCTCGAGGAGTTTATCATGAATGCTAGTGTAGGGAATGTGTCCAATAATTTTGTCAAGGATAGTCCTTGCCTTACTAGTAGACAAATGAAGGAAAGCTCCTCTAGAGGCCATATCAAGGAAATTCATGGAATCCTTGTTAAGACCCACGTAAAAATGTTGAAGAAGTATAGGGTCCTGAATGGCAAGGTCAGGGCCAGTGGCGATGAGGTCATTAAAATGAGCCCATGACATGCCAAGAGATTCTTATTCTTTTTGTTTAAAATATAGAACATCAAATCGAAGGCGGACAACTCTAGAGATGGGAAAGAAAGCTAAACAAAATTTAGAGCATAGCGTTTCCCAATCTCCTTTCATACTTCCTACGGTTTGTCTATACCATCGTTTAGCTCTTCCCATCAAAGAGAATGGAAACAACTTCCATCTTAAGGTTTTGTCAGACATGCCAGTGATATGCAAGCATGCACATGTCTGCTCAAACTCTCATAGGTGTGAGTATGTGTTTTCATCACCTTCCCCCGAGAAGGATTGTTCCTGAATCTTTTTATAAAACATGGGCACAACTCATAGCCGAGTGTTAGAATTGGCATTGAAGATTTTGGTGGCTCTAGGCATGCACTCGTCGGTTTAGCATATTGATATATAGGTGTGTTATCCATGCTAAAAGAAAAAATTAAAACAAAAAGACACAAAGTTAAGCTAGGTTCGTAGTTAATTCAGCAGCCGTTTCCTCGGTAACGGCGCTAGAAAGCTTGTTGGTATATTTAAGACGCACATAGATAAATCCACAAGCGCATGAATACCACTGTAGCTTTCACCAGGAAGTATTCCAAGTATCATATCCATAAGGAAACATGTGAGATTAACTTCAATCTAACTTAACCAGGGGTAGCAACAAGGCTAAGGATAAACATGAGCGTAGAGAGGACTACTAACTTGGTTAAGTTATGTCTTATACTATTCAACTAGGGACATTACTAAGGAAAGACACTAGTAGAGGATGCTTTCCATAGTAAACGGGTCCTATTTGGCCTTCAGACAGGAGGTGGACTACAAAGGACTCAATGAGGCTATATAGTCACCCTCGCGATCTACCACCAGTCCAGAATGAGGGTGCATCCATGATTAACCTAAGTCTAAGCACCATGCTTACACTTACGATTAGTACTTTACTCCTCCTAGGAAGAGAATAAAGCACTCAAAAGAGTCACAAACCTGATGAACAATATAAACAAAATGCTTACTTGAATTAGAAGTTGATTACCAGAGAAATCTTAGAAGCAAGGTCAAGTAGAACTTGGATCCGCCAAGGTACAAGCCGTAGAGAGAGCACCGATAGGCCGGTATTTCCTCCAAACTCTTCCCTCACTCTCTATCTCACTATTTCTATTTACAAGACTAGATCCTATAGAGGACTAATCTTCTCTTGATAGCTGGCTCTAATCCTGATAAGGAGGATATGAATTAGGGTTTTAGGATGGCTTCAGGGAGGCGGGTAGGGGCTGCTATATATAGGGGGAGCCATCAATCCTGAGCCCTTAGATCAAACCGACATAAAACAACAACGTAGATTTGATCCTTAAGGCAGTGGAGAACCGACGTAGCAAGGAGAACATGATAGGTGGGTCCCATGGGCTGACTAGCCTGCAGGTAGGGCCGACTAGTCCCACATGTTAGCCTCTAGGCGTGGGTCTCGGCGAGTTGTCTTCTAGAGTGTTCTAGAGTCTTCCCAAGTCAGTTTCATCGTAGATAAACGTGATTTACTTTGATGAATAGGTCCACCTTGATGGTTTTTTATTAAGTCCTCCCGCATGCACATATTCACCAAAGCTCATGGAATTTATTAGTTTAAATCCCTATTCCTATGTTTGGTGATGAAATTAAGTATATATGTAGGATATGTTGATGGTTTATGATGGATGTTAGTGATCGTCAACACTTGGCATGATGGACCTATTGCAAGCATGAAGGACAAGTTGGAGGCTTTGGAGCAATGGACCACGTGGTGGTGAAGCTTGAGCAAGACTTGGCACCGATGGACGAAGGCAACAATGAAGAGCGAATGAGGTCAAGATTGATGAACCAAGAAGGCCACGTGATGATATGAAGTGGATCATATCATTCGATGATTGAGGTTGGTGCATGTGGTGCATCAATAATAGAGGAGATAGAATGGAATGCGCAAGGCAAATGTATAACCTATAGGGCATTTCATTTCACTAGTCATAGGTGTGTAGAGAAGTTTATGACTAGATTTAGGATAGATGGCCATACTATCAAGAGGGCATACTTGTTTGCATATTGGTCATCTAGTGCCACTCGAGTGATCTAACTTTGCATCATTGCTAGGATCGAGTGACGTGTTGAATTGAATGACTAATCCTTTGAAAAATGATTGTGAAAATGCTAACACACATACACATGGTGGTGTACACTTGGTGGTGTTGGCACATTTGCAAAAGGAGAAGTTGTTGGAGTTGAATTAGATCAACTTGGTGAAGTTTTGGTGAAGTCCTGGTGGACTGGACTCTGGCGCTCAAAGGGACCGGACCCTACCTTGGCAGGTCTAGTGCTAAACCCTAGGAGAGGAGCACACAATAGTCTAGACCAGACTCTGGTGAGGAGGGTATCCAGACCCTCTGCCCTGAGTATGATCATAGGTAGCTATCGCGTGGGGAGGACCGAACCCTGTGGTCTAGCGAGCACTGGACACGCTGGTGTTCCTATAGGTGGGTCTGATCAATCAGCTATTGACATGTGGAACACAGGCGAGTAAACAAGAAGCTGACCAGACCCTAGCTAAGTCTGGTCCGTAGCACTGGACCCGATTTGAAGTTGTTTATGCTGCTCGGGTGCTCTCTGCATAGTGACCAAACCCTAGCTTAGGTGAGTCCGATCACTAGTAGAGGCGAGTCTGGTCTAGGGGACTACGCGTGGGAGTGAAGTAGCCATTGAGGCTCAATGGTCGTCTTCGAAGGAGCTGGACACATGGCATGATCGTAGTGACCAGACCCTGACTGTGGAGGGTCCAAACCCTCTAAGGATAGTTCGGTCTGGACCTCCCAAGACAGGTTTTGGTGCAATGGCTCTTTTGAGCCCTTGGGCAATTTAACCAAGCACTAGTCATCCTTGGGCTGGTTGCTGAGCACTATTGATGGTCCTTAACTCACACTTTTAACCACCAACACTCGCATAAAATCCACTAAAATAAACACCAAACTTAGTGATAGGGTTTATAACCAATGAATTCCATGAGTTTTGTTGATTTACCATTTGCAAGAGGCCATTTGTGGAAATACACATAAAAGGGCCAAAGAACAAAGGATAAATATCATTCTACATAAGCCCAAAGGAGAGAGTCCCAAACACCAGAAGCATCAAGGCTCATACAATAGGAGAACAAAGACAAACTCGAATGAAATTACCTCATCTCTACACAAAACCCACACAGGCCCACTCTAGAAAATCAAATAAGACCCCCTAACAACGTTGGACTCAAGGTGGCCCAACAGGGGTGCGGGCGCACCCATGGTGCAGCCACACCCATGCTGGCCTGCCTCAAGCCCAACCTTGCCAGGTCGGTTCATACCGCCACTCCAAGGGAAGTTGATAGGGTGTTGGGCAGATTCAATGTACTGAAAGGGCGGTTTGCTCCTTTCATATGGGAATAGGGAATCTTCTAAAGAACCCCCTACTCTCCACCTATAAAAGGAGGACCTCTCCCCCTTATTCGAACAACACACAAGTGAAGAAGAGCAAAGCAAGAGCAAGAGCATCACCACGCCATAGGCTTAGGCCCTAGCTAGCTCTAGCAAATTAGTAGGGTGAGATGTGAGGGAGAGTTTGGGGAAGAAGTGTCGGGCTTGTCAGTAACCTTCCCCTACTTGTACCTCAGCAAACACCAGCTTTGTACCTCGATGGGTATCTTAGTAAGTGTTTCATGGTTCTCTTGGTTATAAAGTCTTTGAGTAGTTAAGCTTTGCTTTTACTTGTTTACGGGTTCGTCATCCGTCCTCGTGGCGGATACTTTAGTAGAGGGCCCTAATAAAGACAGATAACCCTGATCAACGCTAGAGTAGTAGTCGATAGCGTTGATGTGGTGTCTAGGCTAGAGGCTACCTTCATTTGCCTCATATCCCCCGGTTGAGGGGTAGGTGGCAAGTGGTGATAGTCCTGTCTATCCTTCGTAATCCCCCATGTTCAGATACAGCGTAGAGCTATAGGCTGGCCTCGCCTGGCAAACTAGGTGTGATCCGGTGCCTAAAGTAAGCAACTATGAGTAGAGTTTATCTATCCATAGACCCTAAGCCATAGGAATCCTTCTCTACCCTTATCAACTATCCTTGTGTTGTCCTTAGATGAATTAGCTAGAAGAAATACCTCCGTTCCATGTGGAAATATGATACCCTGAATACTTTTGGGTGAAAGCTACAACGGTAATTCCGTACGCTTGTGGATTCATTATGTAGACGTTAAGAAGTACCAACAATCTTTCTGGTGCTATTGCTGGGGAGCAGTTGCTATTTTCTTCGAACCTAGTTTGTCCTCGTATCTGTAACTTTTATCTTTTCTTTTATAAAAACAAAAATATTTCTTTTATCCTTTTCATCATGAAGCCAACTTCAAATTCAAATATGTCTGCTTCAAAGGGGGAGTTCCCTGAGCCACCTTCAAAATCAAACCTTTCATCTGGTGATGAACTCCATCCTAGTTAAAAAGCTATGGTTCGGACACAACCTTTCTTAGGGCGTGATAACAAAAACCCCTGACATCACCTCCTAGAATTCAAGGAAATGTGTTCATGCTTGAGCATCTTGGGCAAGAACAAGAAACTCTAAGGTGGAAATCGTTTCCTTTCTCTCTCATAGGGAAGGCGAAACAATGGTACACATTTGCCATAGAAAGTATGAATGGGGACTAGGATGAACTTAAAGACAAGTTTTGTCTTGCATTTTTCTCCATGTCCCGTATCGGCTCTCTACTAAGGGCAATCCTCGATTTTGAGCAGTACGAGAAGGAGTCTATAGGTGCAACCTGGGCTAGGTTTTCAAAGTTAATTTATGCCAGCCCAGACTTGTCTTTACCCGATGGCGTATTGCTGCGTCTCTTTTGTTCGGGTCTTGACATAGATGCTGACCTATGCCTAGACATGGCTGCCAGAGGTCGGTTTACACATAAACCTATGACAAAGCAAGTGAAGTTCCTTGAAAGCTTTCTAAAAAGACACGCTTCTTTCATCATGGAAACTAGAACCCTCTAGGCAAAAGTCATGTCGAGCGCTGATGAGTCCTCTTTAGTTGAATCTAAACCTATACCATCCTTAGATTTGACTTATGAGCCCTCATCCGAACCACGAACACCGAAGGAAACAATGCTTCATCCTTTAGAGTTCCCTATCAAATTTGAGGATTATGGCAATACCTCGAAGTTATCATGGCATGAAAAGCACACAAAGGAAGTTTCCCCTAGAGCAAAACCATCAAAGGAATGGTTAATGGAAGTGAAACGCTCTTCTAAAGCAATTCATATTCTTTCACCTTCCATGTCCATGCCTTGTTCATTAAGGGGAACAAACATAGAAGCCCTACATAACCCCATAGTCGAGACTAGCATCATGTTAGAATTCCTAGCAAAAAACCTTTTGGGTAACATGCCACTAGTCCCGACCAATAAACTCTTTAAAAGTCTGTCAGGACTCTTTTTTGAATGTTGTGGGATTGCCAGGGTCGTACCAATGGAAATTAATGAAACCGAGGTTTGTTTAGACTTCCACATCTATGCCATCCTTGATTTTGATCTTCTTATAGGCTGCCCTTCTAAAGTACTTTTTCAAGTAAAACCTTCCCATGGGAGCCTTAACGAAGAATTGGGAGAAACTGCTGTCACTACTCCTATCCCTTACCCAAAAAGTCCAATGGCGAAGCAGCATCCCAACCATGACCCGTTCGAGGAGGTGAAGTTCATTTCCCCCATTCATTTCACATTCTTGTGAAATAGAACATCCAACACCCTTGCTCAAACTTAAGCAATGTCCCTCTGGCCAACCAACCGTTGTTCTCGAGAATTATCGAGACTCAACATTATTTCCACACGATATATTTATTAAGAAAGAAAACTCTTATGCCATGGACATTTCTAGAGCACCAACTCTGGAAACTGAGGAGAATGATTCCACCATTGAGCATGAAAGTTTCTCTTTTGAGACCCTCACATTTCATGCTCACGTTTGGAGTCTCCAAAGTTCGTTGTGCTTAGTGTTGCTTCTGCTATGAGGAAGACAACCACCCATCACTCATGTGCAAAAATTTTAAGAGGATGGTTGTGGACTGTTGACACTAATTGTGGCAAACAGGTAAAACCGCAAACGCATGGCTATCAAAGTAGCTTTCACCTAGGAGTATTCCAAGGTATCGATTTCCACAAGGAACATGAGTGTGCTACTAAGAAGCAAGTTCATCCTAAGGCAACAAGGTGTTTAGGATAGATTGGGTGGAGAAGAACTTGATGGAAAGGGTACTAGATCAAGGAAGGGTTTACTAAGATTATTCACCTCAGAGCTCTATTTTGGTCAAGCACCGCAAAAGATAACTTCTGCCATCGATCTTGAGTTAGTTTGGTGATCCACGGTCCTCTTTTGCTTGGGTATGAAGTTTGGTCATGTTTGGAGCTTTCCTTCTTCGGTTTGTGGGCCCACGGATCCATGGGAGAGGCCACATGGACATCATCTAAACCCTTGATGTGAACCATCATTGATTCGACGTGTTGGATGCCTCCAGAGTGTGTTTGTTGCTGGTGGAACGGATTGATGACGTGGCTGGACTCTGGTTTGGATCACCCAACCTTGGGTTGGCGTCATTCGACCCTCCAAGTGGGCCTATGGGGTGTATAAGGCCTCCCTTGGGTTCTCCATTGAGTGTAGAGGCTATGGACCAAGTTTGGGGGCCATTGGACTCATGTCCACATCGCCTGACGCCATAGGAGGTCACCCGATGTCCCCCTTGGTCCAATTCCAACCCGGCCCATGTTGCAATCTTCCGAAAGCCATAACTTTGTCACCCGGACTCTAAATTGGGTGAACCAAAACTCGATTTCATGTATCTCGGTGAGATCTTTGACAATGTGTAGTCAAAATGAGCATTTGATGAAGAGTTTCTGCATGTATGTAGCCTCCTTGTTCATACACTTACATAGTCATCACAATTTGTGGAAATGGTTAGAAATAAGCCCTATGACTATGATTTATGTCATTTATATAACCAACTTAGGCATGGTTGATGGTATAAAATGAAGTGTTAATGACCATCAACATGGATGCTTTTGTTTATCATAAATTTTGTAAATCCCATAGTAGCACTGTGGTACTAACCTTACAGCTTGAACAAAGATGCTAAATGTTTGGCGGTGGAGGTGGGAACTCCACCGTCATTGATAGCTGCAGGATGAGTTACCAAGGTCAAGCTTATGACCATAAACAAAGCACTATCGGGAGAAACCCCGGATTATCATTAAAAAATCTATAATAATAATAAAAAAACCTTTCTTGTCAATAAAAGCAAGAACATGTTTTCAAGTTAGTATGCACCTTCAGGTATTCTTGGTTGCTAACCCTTTTAGGTTGAGACTAAGAAGAACAGGGGGCATACGATGCTAGAGAACATGAGAGATGCATCAAAATAAATGCCATGATGCCATTTGGTGATGGAATACACTCAAAAAAGAGACCCCGACACTACACACTTGACTTTTACACAAAAGTCCAAATGTGGGGGAGGATGTCTCACCAAAAGTCGTCTTGGTTAAAAAAATGATGTAGCACTGCCTTGCTAAAAAAAGAGAGAGCCAAAAAATAGATGATATAAAAAAAGAGAGAGAAAAAAAATATTTGATAAAAAAGAAGAAAAAAAGGAAGAAGAAGAGAGAGATGGAGGATTCTCTTCTTCCATACCTTTGCTACCACTAAGGCACATGGTTCATATACACTAGATTATGTGTGACCTAGCCTTGTGGCTCACCTGAGTTGGAGCACACGCAATCAAGCCACCGTGCAGTAGGTTCAAAGCTTCCATCCACATGCTACCGGTAAATAAAACTCAAGTATGCAAAGGGTAAATAAAAGTTCACCAACTCCTTGACTCATTTTTATCTCCATATGACTTTATCATGCAAAAAGTTCATGCTTCCCTTATTTTTGTCATATGCTCTGGTTTGGGTGTTTTCACATGTGCACATGTGATATATCCATAGGTCCTTTAAATTAAGCATGGTGCTTAGGTTAAAATGGCATGCTTTAATCAAAATTTGACATGGTGTTGAAATTTGATTAATGAACTTTGAGTTACTGTCATAAACAATGGAAGTATTTTTTTATGGAGATGAACCAAGGCTAAGTATATACTGTAAAACTTTATCTTAGCCTTTCTTGAGTTATGCTTCAATATAAAGTTGGATGAACAAATAAATAAAAAATAAAAAATATAATAATGTAATAAATAATAATAATAGTAATTAATAAATTTAGGCACCTCAGTGTTCAAGCCGGTAGAGCCCTTGCTTGTTTCTTTTTCTTTGTTGAAAATAAAGCAGGTACAAAGTAAGTGTGGGGAGAGATCTCTCAAGCACGACATGTACACATTCAAGATCTCCCACCAACACGTTGCACAACAATCAGATGATCCATCATGCAAGAAGGATAGGACATAAAGTTTTAGAGATGATTGGCTAAACTTCTGATTTAGCCAAACCACCTTAGATCCCCTCAGTTCCTTCTTCCTCTTCAAACGATGGTTTGTGCAAACTCTACCCTCAACTCCCTACAATCTTGAGTTTAAAACAAAATCCTGATCATTAAAATTAAACTCAATGAACCAATTATGCCCCTATGCAATCATACAAACCACACTTCGATTCAAAAGTGACATGTTCGTGATATCTTTAAGATAGAAGCTTGCATAAAGTTTGTTCTATATACATACACTTATGCTTGTGGGGAAATACTCTAATACAGACAATCATGTTGACTAAGTTGTTGAGAGGTGTGATATAGTTCTAACTTAGAAATCCTACCATTTCCATTCAAAGTACTTGGAGAATTTGTTTTGATAAAAATGTTATAAAACCATAGTATCACATACTCCTCATTTGGTGAGCAATTGATACAAAAGCCAAATATAAACATCTTGCAAGTTTCAAGCCTTCTACATACGCTGCTTGTTATTGTATTGAGTTTGGTCAAGTCTTGTTGACCCTTGTTGAGAGATTTATCATGCTCCCAAGATCAAGATCACATACACTCCACATACACATGCTGCTTCTACACTAGGAATACGCAAAAACATGCTTCCATCCACCAAAAAAATTCCGCTCCTATACTAGGAGTAGATAAAAAATGTTTGTTTGGTAAATACTCCATGTTCTAAAAGATAGTGATCCCTCTCTAAATATGTGGTTTAGAAGAAGAGACATGGGCTATGCAAAACATAAAAAAAATATGGACACATGAAGGTCCAAAAGAAAAAAAAATATGGACACATGAAGGTCCAAGTAAAAAAATGATGAGCACATGAAGGCTCATGTATTGAAAAAGAGAAAGATAGCCATGTTTCAAAACAATAAATTATAGAGAGAGATCATATCTACAAAAAGGAGTATAGTTTTAGTTCACTTTTTTCCACACACATGCACACCTTGATCTAAGAGTATGACACTTCTCTCCATGGATCCTTGATTTGACTTTACAACATATGCAATGCAAGTATGCTATTTTGTTTATCCCTACCTAAACTCCACATAAACTTTTTAGAAGTAGGAGAAAACAAAAGAAGGCAAAACATTGCTATGCCTTGGTGAGGAAGTATACACCTTTGAGTGATTTGAGAGTGTCATTTGAGGAGTATAAAGTGAACTATGTTTTTTCTTGAGAAAACTTTCAGAACTCCAAGTTGCTAAGATGTGAAATTGGGAAGATGACTTTGTTTCGAGAACTGTTCCGCTTTTCAACAAACCAAGGAAACATGTTAGCTAATGCCACATATCCCACTTGTGTATAGAATATGTTGGAATAACTCTCATGTAAGTCATATATCTTAGGATGTTATGCTCATTATTACTTTTATCTCTGACTTTGCTCGAGGACAAGCAAAGAGCTAAGTGTGGGGGAGTTTGTTGGTGGTCCTTAACTCATACTTTTAATGCTAACACTCACATAAAATCCATTGAAATAAACACCAAACTTAGTGATAGGGTTTATAACTAACAATTTCTATGAGTTTTTGTGATTTGCCATTTGCAAGAGGGCATTTGTAGAAATATGCATAAAAGGGCCAAAGAACAAATGATAAATATCATTCTACACATGCCCAAAGGAGAGAGGCCCAAACACTAGAAGCATCAGGGCCCATATGATATGATAACAAAGACAAACTCAAATTAAATTACCTCATCTCTGCGCAAAACCCACACGGGCCCACTCTAGAAGATCAAAGAAGACCCCTGAGAGAGTTGGACTCAAGGTGGCCCAATAGGGGTATGGGCGCACTCATGGTGCTACCGCACCCATGCTAGCCTACCTCGAGCCTAACCTTGCTAGGTCGGTTCATACCGCCTCTCCATGGGTAGTTGACAGGGTGTTAGGTAGATTCAATGTACCTAAAGGGTAGTTTGCTCCTTCCATATGGGAATAGGGAATCTTCCAAGGAACCCCCTCCTCTCCACCTATAAAAGGAGGACCTCTCCCCCTTATTCGAACAACGCACAAGTGAAGAAGAGCAAAGCAAGAGCAAGAGCATCACCACCCCATGGGCTTAGGCCCTAGCTAGCTCTAGCAAATTAGTTAGGAGAGATGTGAGGGAGAGTTCGAGAAAGAAGTGCATGGCTTGTTGGTAACCTTCCCCTACTTGTACCTTGGCGAACACCGGCTTTGTACCTCGATGGGTATCTTAGTAAGTGTTTTGTGGTTCTCTTGGTTATAAAGTCTTTGAGTAGTTAAGCTTTGCTCTTACTTGTTTGTGGGTTCATTGTCCGTCCCCATGGTGGATACTCTAGTAGAGGGCTCTGATAAAGATAGATAACCCTGATCAACACTAGAGTAGTAGTTGATAGCATAGATGTGGTGTCTAGGCTAGAGGCAATCTTCATTTGCCTCGTATCCCCCTGTTGAAGGGTAGGCGGCAGGTGGTGATAGCCCTATCCATCCTTCATAATCCTCCATGTTTGGATATAGCATAGAGCTATAGGCCAGCCTTGCCTAGTAGACCAGGTGTGATCTAGTGCCCGAAGTAAGCAACTATGAGTAGAGTATATCTATCCTTAGACCCTAAGCCATAGCAATCCTTCTCTACCCTCATCAGCTATCCTTGTGTTGTCCTTGGATGAATTAGCTAGAAGAAATACCTCTGTTCCCTATGGAAATACGATACCCTAAATACTTCTAGGTTAAAGCTACAACGGTAATTCCATACGCTTGTAGATTCATTATGTAGACGTTAAGAAGTACCAACAAGCACCCTCACGCACTACTAGAAATATCTACTTCTATGACAAAAATTCGAATGATGAATCCAAAATTGTCATAGAAGATCGTTTTTATGACAAATATTTCTGTTTCACCATAGATCAGTAGTGACAATCCTGCAACCCTCCCTTTCTATCACAAAATCAGGCATTGTCACAAAAAATGTCATAGAAGAGCATAGGGTTTCGTCATAGATCACTCGCGCGACTCATCTGTGACAATCACGTTTAAACCTATGATGAACAGGGCTTCGTCATTGAACTAATTACACATCTGTGACGGACAATATTTGATTTGTAACGAACGGCTTCATCATAGATCTCCACATTGTACTTTCTCCATCCAGTTTGTACCTATGGGACCTGTAGTTACTCATCCATGACGCTTGCAATTCATCATAAAAGTCTCCGCTCGATCCTTTCTCCATGTGATGTGTACCTATGGGACCCTTCTCCATCTGATGTGTACATGTGGGACCTATAGTTACTCATCTGTAATGCTTGCAATTCATCATAGAAGTCTTTGCTCAGTCCTTTTTCCATCCGACAAGTACCTACAGGACCCTTCAGCATCCGACCTGTGGGACTCGATGGCTTACGTGTCACGTGTACCTGTGGATCCATTCTCCATCTCCATCTAACCTGTGGGACCCGATGGACCTGTGGGACCCGATGGCTTGTGTGTCACGTGTACCTATGGGACTATCCGATGTTTAGGACTCGATGGCCAATGGGACCTTTCTCCATCTCCATTCGACTTGTGGGAACCAATGGCTTGCATGTCACTTGTTGTCGTCGGGGTTTAATAAATTAAAACTCAAAAAAACCATGAGACCTAGGAGTCGAACTCGGGACCTAGATCAAGGAATAGACCATCTTCACCATTGCGCTAGACGCCTGGTTGTGTTAATACATCTTTGGAGTCCTAATAGTAGTATATGTTCTCTGTGTGGATAGGTCGACTTATATATTGGGTGTATCCCCTGTAAGTGGAAACAAATTTGTGCCCGTTGGACTTGTGGCGACGGCGGTGACAACGGAGGATCCCAAGTGTGCTGTGGTGGCTTAGGTATCCTTTTGAAGGCTAGACGATGGGTCTTTTCAGTGGAGCGTGGTGGCATTGGTGTCCATGTCTGTCGTGTGCCACGGTAGAGGCGACAGATCTGATCCGTAGGTCTCCATTCTCTCCTTTTCCTGCCTTCACTATTTTGGTCCTTGCTTGAACATGAGGTATACAAGAAACATTGTAGCATTGCAAATCTAGTTTGGCCAATGCTGATGAAAAGAACTAGGAGGTGGTACTAGTTGGTTTTCTACTCGTGTCTTAGTTTTCTACATATGTTCGGTATTCTTACTATAAATGCCTGTGTGCAACTAGGCCTGCTAATTGTCAAGTGCTTGCTTGATTATACCTATCTGTCTAGGCAAATATACATGCCTTTTGCTTTTGCTTTAAACTATTTTTCTGTCCAGTGCTTGCTTGATTCTACATTTCTATTTCGTATGCTCTAGTGCCACCGGTGAGTCCTTATGGTATTTTGAACTTGTAACATATCTGATGCCACATTTCTGTGTCAATGGTGTCAACATGGCTCTTGGATGTATTAGGATGCAGTTCATATGTTTGCTTTTTGTGTCTTCTCCTTATTGACAACCAAGTTATCCATTTGGTTCCAAACAAGAGGAAGGCATCGAAAGCAAATCAATGCTTTGTGTCCATCATTCACATCACTAAGGCCACTAATTAATGTTTAAGGTGCACATGTTGCTACTGATGCCAATGATGATCACTACCACTTGTTCACTGATATTCTACTTGTGAAAACTGAGGAAGCTCAATTAACTGTTGAAATTGTAATGGTTATAGCTCCATTAACTGCTAATCTAGTTTGAGTTATATATATCTATGTGGTGCTACTCTAAATTTACATGAGGTCATACCATAAAAATTGTTAATGGTTGCTCAAGTTGCACTTTGGTATGAGTTGTGAACTTCATTGATGGATCTTTGTTGGATTAGTTTCCTCTTTAGTGATCTCATTACTGAGGAAGCACTCATCGTACTGCGCACTAACGAAATGGAGGAGGCCTCCAACAAGAGGAACACACTGGCCAGCCTCATGAAGGATGTCATTTTTGAGATCCCCCTCCACCTCCCCGCCCGCTTCTTGTTCTATTGCAAAGGTGTATGTTACTCCTAGAAAAACCTCATTAAGGGCCCCAATAACCATAAAAAGTTGCCCCTAACTGTGGCCGGCTTCTTCTACGATAGTGAGAATGGCAATCGAAACTTCACCATCGTCGTTCATGGTGTACGCCCCCGCTCCTTGGAATTCTTGCCCTTCAACATTAACAATGTAGCTCTCTTAGATTGTTGCAACGACCTCATCCTATGATGGTGCCTTGGGGCTAATGGATACCACTATGTCGTCTGCAATCTAATAACCCAGAAGTTTAAAATTCTGCCACCTAGCACCCATGATGTTGGCCATGCTATTGGTGAGACTTGCTTGGCATTCGATCCGACAGCGTCCTCGCACTTCCATGTGATTGAATATGTGGATGTCAACGCTGTGTGTGTAGGTGTGGAGATCTACTCATCTCAAACTGCAGCATGGATCTATAAGAAATCTGAATAGGGTGAGCATACTGATGTGACATTTTATAGACAACCAAGTGTGTTTCTTAATAGTTGTCTGCATATTATGGGGCACTCTGGGAGGTACTCTATGATATTTGCTGTGAATATGGAGGGAAACACATGGAGGAAAATTGATAGGCCAAATGGCCTTCACCACTCCAAGCATCAAGCTTAGGGTCACTTGTGTTTACGTACTGTTGATGGTCCCAATGATTCCAAGCTTTCAATCTAGATCCTTAAAGACTATGGTACTAATAATTAGACATTAAAGCATATGGTCACCACATGGATCCTGTTTGGAAGGATTAATATTAGATTTGGTTACCCAGATTTTGATGACGAGGACATAGTGATCACAGTTCACTAAGAATGGAATTTGATTTTCTTTGCTAGGGAGGATGGAACAATCATCGCATATAACATGGACCGCAAAAAAGTTTATGACATCCCTATCCGTGTCTTTCGGTATGGTAGACATACCGTTAAAAAAGAGTTCATATGTAGACCATACTATCTTCCTTATGTTCCCTTGTTCTTAGATTAATTAGTAGAGCAGTAAATAAAGCTGCATTTGATGTATCACTCTGTCATGTATTTTAAATGGTCCAATGTTGTTTGTTTGTCTATGGACATGTTAATTTCCTCAATGATGGATGTTATCATTATTTCAGCTAAACTAGTGTGACATCTTTGTTTTGTTTGTAAATTGAATTATTTGTTTGGTGCGCACATGTGTTACGGTGGTGTTACAGCTCCCGTCACCGTTTCATCCATTAATTCAGCTGTAGTACAATACTTATATTGATTTCTAATGTCATGGATACATGGGGTATGCTGATGAGGGCACTCCAAAATACAAAAAAATGACACTTCAAAAGCACTATAATGCACCCACCAAATTGTACTACTAGGCTATGCTACTATTAAGTTAGCCGAACTTAAAATCATAAATGACACAATAACAAGCATCATAGGAAGACGAGGAAAACTATGGAGGATACTGTCAGACACGTTCAAATGTACAGAGGTCGAACTTTCTTACGTGTGCAATAACATTTCAACACCAATGTCTCCTCTACTCTGCATTAGACTGAGGCAAGACTTGCGGTCAGACTTTCTTACATGTGCAATAACATTTCAACACCAATGGCTCCTTTGCTCTACATTACACTAAGGCAAGACTTGCTCCTTGCGGCAAGGTTCTTACAAGTTCAACAAAGATTGACAAAGACACCAAGGCAACAAAAAAAAACAAACAGAAACCAAACGACCTAAGCTACATCGCACTCAATAGATTGTAAGTGCGGGACTTGCTCCTGGTGCTAAAATAGTAATGGTTGTCACATGTACCTTCTTCATATTTGGTTCCTTTAGGGAGCCACATAGGTATTCAAATTTACTACGCATGCAAGAAAGTCCCAGCATCATAAATCTGACCAGGCCGGACACATCTCACATTATACATGGAAACATATTTCGTACGAGTACTTTCATTGAATCCCTAAAGGAAACAAATAAAATTGAAACAAAACAATAGACAAAGCAAAAGCAAAAACAATATTCTAGACTTGTTGAGATGAACTCCTTGTTGCATGGTTCTTTCAAGTTCAACAAATTTTATCAGACATGAGTTGGTTTCAATAGAGATCAAAGTCACTCATGAATGTTTAGCATATTATAGATCAGATCAAAGACAACTAAAAAGAAATCCGCAGCAAAAAGCAACCAACAAGGGCTACAAACTAGCTACAAAATGACCAAAGGACCTGAGCTACACCATGCTCAATAGAGTTTAACCCACCTAAGGCCTTGTTTGGATGCGCATGTATTCATCTCGATCCATATGTGTTGAAGTGGATTAGAGTGGAATTAAGCTAAATTCCATTCCATTCCACTCCAACACATGTGGATTGATGTGGATACACATGCATCCAAATAAGGCCTGATACAAAGTTCAACAAAAGTTAACACCAACATGCAAATAAGAGTTCACATATTTTGGAAGGGCGTCCCACAGATCAAACTTATTCATGACTACTAATACTACTGATATATCCCATAGATCAAGGGTCGAGGTTGGCATGTAGGATCTCATCCACGTCCACCTTTGGTAAGACAATGTTGGTGGCTAGCTCAAAACTCTTGATCAGATCGACGATGTCATCGTCCTCAAACATAGCAGAAAACCCTACTCCGCCACTCCAAGGTTCACCATTATGCCAATCTGAAGCCGGGCAGCAGCTAGCGCCATGGCAGCCCCCTAACGAACGGCTTCGGTCACCATGGCTCAAATTTAGGCCGGTAGGGCTCGAAGGTGCTCCTCTACGGCCAACAGATTACCCACTCTTCCAACAGGGAAGGCCATGTTACAGGCAACTAGAACGGACATCTACAGGGTGTCGACCCGCATGCTCAGTACCACAACAAGGTTCATCATGTGTTGGGCCTACTGCTAGGCGATCGCCAAGTCGGCTCACCCCTGGGAGGCTAGATTCTTGGAAGCTTGAAGTGCGTCGCACGCGGCGTCTAGCTCACCGCGCAACGTCTCGGTGTTTAGCCTAGTCGATGACAAATCTACTTAGACCTCACAGTAATCCTTCAATAATTGATGGTACTCTACGTTGTCTAAGGATTCACTCTCTTCTGATGATTCGCCCACTTTAGAACCAGAGGGCTGTGTGGGGACAGACGGACTCGGCAGCGACAAGCGGTGATAGGATGACTCTTCGGCACCACCGGGGGAAAGCCCTAGGACCTAGGATGGCGCCACCATGGAGAAAGCGCTACACAATGCAAGCCAACTTCAAGCCCATATAGGATAAGGGGGAGAGCGATCTGATTGAGACGGCAAATGACTTTTACCGAACTGACTAGCGCAGCATGGCATGGAATCATGGGTGACTGCCTCCATCAGGGGATGCCTCGTGGGGCTGCTTTCCAAGCGTGATCATGGACAAAGAACCGGGCACCAGGGTGAACAAGGCTCAGGACACCATCATGCCCATGAACACCTGTTGAGATAGTAGGCAAATTCCAAATACTAGTTAAATTCAATAGCATGAACACATATACTAGTGTGAGCATTGCTCGCATACTCTGGTTAAATGAAGATAAACAACATGAAGAGCAGTGATGATCCACCTCTAAAGGGGGAACTGGTGGGTTAGAGAGTAGGCTGAAGAGAGATCCATCTATCGGTGGAGGATTGTCGGCGTTGAAGGCCTCTAGGTACTCCACATCGACAGACAACCATGTTCGCTCTGCCATGGTCCTGGTAGGAGGCATCGGTGGTGCAGTTGGGTGGAAGGCAAAAGCCTTAGGATGGAATCATGAGCTCTAGAGAGAGAAGGTAGTAGGTATAACCTTCCCTCTTGCCCCCCTTGTCTTTGCTATTATAGTTTGGGGGTCATCAAACACCCCACGACCGGGACATTTGAGTGGGTGGGCGGCGGGGCTTCGCCCCGTCATGTCAATGCGATGGGCAAGTTCAACAAATCTTATCAAATACACGAAAATAAGATGAGTTGGGTTCAACACAGATCAAAGCCACTCATGACTACAACTACTACTGATACAAATGTTGTGACCAAGTGCACTCCATAGGCAATAGTTTTACTCATAGCTCTATACTGTATAGTGTCTAATGAGATCAAATGTGCTGTATTCAGACTTTCTTGTGAGCGCAGTAAAATATGAGAGTGAAGCAAATGCGTCAGGAGAGCTGGACACAAGAAGTGATTCAAGAAAAGGAGCTTTTAACACGTTTGAGACTTGAATGCCTGGTGCGATTGTGATAGGTCTTTTCTATACTTATTTGATTCCAATCCAAGTAGTCACAGCAGTCGAGGGGCAGACTAAAGGCGTGTCCGGCTCGGTCAGATTTACAATGCTCAGACCATCACAGGGACTCTAGGGCAAGGCAAGATAAAGATTTTTTTCCAACCGATGTGCTTCACCTTGGGTGCTATCACACTCCCTCGGGAACCTCAACCAGTCATACTATAGAAGGCATGTTCGACTAGAGATGTAGGAGTATTAACGTTCCCAAGCGTACACTAATGAAAACAGAGCACGTCTCCTCCATTTACGCCGATGAGATAGCATCTGTCTTAGCGCTGGTTTTTACTACATGTTAACTCCTCCACTGATTCCCCAATAGTGCATGCACTCCTTGCGTTTGTGACAACACCAGAAACACAGAAAAAGAAAGCCCCCCCCACCACCACCACAAGAGGAGAATGAGAACAGAGACAAACCAACAAGGATTCCTCAACACTGTCAAGTTCCCTAGTTGGCACGGCGAGGCTACAAGAAGACATGGCAGGACTGAGCCAGAGTAACCTAGAGTGCATGAAGATCCTTCTTCTTGGACTGTATGTAGAAACATTGGTAAGTGCCCATTTTCTATGTGTTGAATCTGATCTGCTAGGGTTTGCCTTTGGGAATGAACTTGTCCCTCTATCTGGCTAGGTTGATCGTTGTGCATGTAGAAACTGCTGGCTACAATGGCCTAGGCCATCGGAGGTCACCAAAAACTCGAGCTTTGTCGAGATGACGAGCAGAGCTTGGCCCGGTGGAAGGTGGAGGTGTTCTCCAATGACGATCACTTGTACCTCCGCTGAGGATAGAAGCACTTCGCCCATGCTCTCGACCTCAAAGACGGGTTCTATCTTGTATTGCGGTATGACAGCCGGTCACATATTAATGTCAAGGTCTTCGACCTTACCACCTACCACAAGCAGTACCCACATGACTTTGAGGCCGGCGGTAGTCAGCTCTCCCTGCCCATCATGGAGCTAAGGAGTTTTGTAGTGATCCTAAAGAAGTACGACCTCAAAGCGAAGTATAAGGTGAGCACTCACACGAGACATAGAACGTGCTGATGATGTCACAAGTTACCATTGTTCTCTTTGTCATTAGTCTTTTCTTGTGTGAGGCAAAGAATGTGCCAGTGGACTTCAAGCGAGCGCACGACTACAAGCAGCGGTGCATGGTCGAGCTACAGATGGAAGGGTAGTCCTAGTTCATGGGCTTGGAGAGTACCCACACAAACAAAGTCTTACGAGTGTAGTTCAAGTACGGGTGGGGCACCTTTTGCGCTGACAACAACCTCAATGTCAGCGACACCTGCTTCTTTAGCGTGATCCGTGAGGCCACCTGCAGCAATGATGATGACGAGAATGGGAGGAGGAGCTGAAGGACCATGAAGCTAAGCTCAAGGTGGAGGTGTGCAAGACAAACGACAGATGGAGGTGGTGAACTCGACGCAAGAGTTGACACGATCTGTATTTTGTTGTTTCATCAATACTATTATCCGTCCTATCAAGATTTCTAAGTACCGGACTATCTTAGGCCCTGTTTGGATGAACTGCGACTAATTAGCCATGGCTAAAAATTAGCCAATTAGTTGTTTTATTAGTCCATACCTGTTTGTATCGTGAACTAATTGTTGGGTTCTATGGACTAGTTGGATGGCCCCTGATAGTTGCCATCACTGTATTTCGTTGTTCATCGATTCATAGTGATCCGGATCGTCTATATTTCCTAGGGTCATACTGTCTTTGGCTCTAGAAAATTTCAACATATGTACGCCCATGTCCTCCGATCCGAAAGGGCAAACATCGTTAGTATACTAAAGATCAGAAAGAGAGCTAGAAAGAGAACTGCAGGAAAATGCAACCAACAGGGGCTAGACAGAGTTTAACCCACCTAATTCAAAGTTCAACAAAAGTTAACTTAGACATAGCGATTGCATGGGTTAAACGCTATTGAGCGTGGTATAGATCAGGTCCTTTGGTCATTTGGTAGCCGTTTTCTAGCCCGTGTTGGTTGGTTTTGCCTGCTGGTTTCTTTCTAGTTCTCTTTCTGATCTGTAGTATGGTAAATATGCATAACAGAATTCATCCAATCAAGTCTCTTGTCGATCTAATGTCTAACGGAGGAGCCACATAGCTATTCGAAGTTTACTGCACACATAAGAAAGTCTGAGCATTATAAATCTAACCGGGCCAAACACATCTCATGTTATATAGGGAAACCTATTTCATACTAGTACTTTCATTGAATCCCTAAGGCCTTGTTTAGATACGCATGTATTCATCTCAATCCACTATATTTGAGGACACATTTCAAATGCCAGAATACACTACATTCAAAAAGAGTAAATTACAAGTTTCTTATTCTAAATTCCCATTCGAAAAAATGGATTTCTTGGCAAAGCCTATAGTCCTCGCTGCAATACAGAGCCCTTCTTTCCCATCCATTTGCATAGCCGTAGACGCCGCTTGCGCATGGAAGATCACCGTGCACCTATGCCAGTGGCAGCAGCGATAACTTGCCCCACGTCGTTCGGAGGACCACCTTGGTGGCTGGGAAGCGGCACAGCACACACGCCTTGTTACTTAGTGAACTACTCATTGGTCCACTATCACCGCCTGCCACCGTCACTCATGATACTTCCTCGCCCTCGACCCATCTTTTGTATCGCCTCGCAGTGTCGTTGTCACTGGCATTGTCATTGTGCCTATAGAGCAATAGGACGACCAGATAAGCCATCGGATTGTGCCCGCCATCAGCGACGCGAGCGAGATCATCAAGGCATGGCCGAGGGCTATGCTTTTTCATGAATATGGTTTGTATCTCGATGAGGAAGCAAGCCTCTGGGTTGCCGACTTGGGTCAGGCTTCGTAGTCGATGGGATCATCCCATATACTCCCGCATCTAAACCGATCTAGTGCCAGACGTCGACCGATGGTGGGTCACCATAGATGCGGCGTATGGATGAGCAGGTTGCCCATAGGCTACAGAGGTCATTCATGGGCCCCTCCGAGGTCGCAATGATCACAATTTGCACCTTGATAGGGAGCGATGTCAGCGACATGATTGCCATGTGGATCGAGCTATGACATGTGGATGGCGGTGAGCTAGAGGGTTGGAGAGGTAGAGTGGCATGATGTATGTTGATTGAGGAGGAGGCGGGGGAGGACGCTAAGCAGGGGCAACAATAGGAGTCAAACAATGGGAGTGAGTCTAGGCTTTGTACACATAGGGATGCTAGGGCTAGAATAGGCTTCTGACGCGAGTGCACCACGTTCATCATTACTAGTATCTGAGTAATGAATATTTTAGTCGGGTCAGACCTTCTGTCATCCAGTGAACTATATAGTGTAGTCCTATCCAAGCAGTCGTGGGCTTACAGCAGCCGAGGGGCAGCAACTAGCAAGAGATGGCCACATTACATGGTTTCATAGGTTCTGATCGTCTGCACTCCCTCGGCTGTGTTTGAAGCTACCCCTTCAGGATTCATGCTTGCAGCCATAGATGGTGCAGCTCCTATTTGTAGCACAGCCGATTAGGCAAAAGTTCTACTCATAGTTGTACAAGAGTTACATGTCTAGCCCGTTCAAATTTACGCTGCTCGAACTATCAGTCGAGCATACGGTTTACAAGAAATAGGTAAACGTCATTTCATCTAATATACTAGAGGAAAAATTATGTACTTATTTCACTACAATCCAAGTAGTCATAGCAGTCGAGGGGCAGACTGATTGCTACGACACTTTATACTATCCTACAAGATCAAATACACAGTGGGTGGACTTTCTTGCGTTCGTAGTAAAAGTCAATAGCTATGGCTCATCCATTCTGCATTAGATAGAGGCGATACTTGTTTAGATGAACTCCTCATTGCATGGTTCCTTCAAATTCAACAAATTTTATCAAAGAAAATTTCAACATCTATAAACCCTTGTCCTCCAATCAGAAAGGGCGAACACCGTTAGTATATTTATAGATCAGAAAGAGAACTCAAAAGAAATCTGTAGGCAAAAGCAACCAACAGGGGCTAAAATGAGTTAGCAAATAACCAAAGGAATTGAGCTACACCACACTCAACAGAGTTTAATAGACCTAATATGAAGTTCAACAAAAGTTAACACAGACACGCATGCAAATAATTAAGACTTCACATACGGTCGTCCCACAGACCAAACCTAGTCATGACTTGTACTACTGATACATCCCACAGATCAATGGTCAAGGCGGTCGTGCAGGATCTCATCCATGTTCACCTTTGCTAAGATGACATTGGCGGCCGGCTCGACATGCTTGAACATATCATCAATATAATCTTCATCTTCCGAAGCTGGTGGAAAAGCCTGTTGTACCACTCGGACTTTCACCACTACGCCAAACTCAAGTTGGGCAACGACCAGCGCTATGGCAGTCCTTTGATGGATGGCTTTGGATGCCATGGTCCGAACGCAGGCCGGTAGGGCTTGGAGGCACTCCTCTAGTGCAGTGACTAGATCATCCGTTGTTTGCACCGGGAAGGCAGCGACACAGGCGGCAGTAGCGTTGATAAGCAGCATCTAGACCTCTGCCTCCGCGGGCGCCTTCTTGTTCGCACCTAGGTGGCTTCTTGTTGGGCAATGCCAAGTGTGGTGCGCATGGCCTTCAGCTCATCACGCAGCTTGTCGGCGTCTAGACTAGCCCCTGAGTACAAGTATGTGACCTTGAGGTAAACCTCCTTTAACTTAAAGTATTATTCGTGGTCTGATGATGCATCACCAGAAGACTGTTCGGGGTTAGATGGGACTTCGTGGTCTGATGATGCATCACCAAAAGACTGTCTGGGGTCAGATAGGATTGGTGACAGCGTGCAGCGATGGGATGTCTCTCTGTACAATGCAAGCCAAGTTCAAGCCCACAGGATAAGGGGGAGAGCGATCTGATTGAGAAGGCAAACGACTCACCGGACTGTCCGGAGTAGCATGGGATGGAATCATCACTAGTGGCTACCCCCACCGGGGGCTAGTTCCCGGGGCCGCTTTCTAAGCACGATCGCAGACAAAGAACCCGGCTCTAGGGCCAACGATCCTTGGGAGGCCATCACGCCCACGTCCACCTATTGAGAAAGTAGGCAATTTCCAAATACTAGTTAAATTAAGTAGCATAAACACAAATACTAGCGTGAGCATTGCTTGCAGACTCTAGTTAATTTAATGAAGAGAAACAACATGAATAGTGCTACACAAAAAAATCACCTCGTCAGGAGGAACTGGCGGCGGGTGTGAGACAACACCGATGAGAGGTCCGTCTATCGGTGGAGGATGGTCAACGCTGAAGACCATCGGGGAGTTCCCCCTACCATGATCCATCGTGTACTCTCCCATAACCTTCATCACCCATTGGTCTAGGCCATCCTCACGGATGGTGACCCTCAACTCGATTGTAGGGTCCATTGGGCCTTGGAACTCCCACTAGGGTGGTGCCTCATCTTCAAGGGGAGGACCCGACGGTCAATGAAGGTACGGATTACCCTCATTCCCATTAGGCCCTAGTCCTTCAGGTCCTTGATCGGATCCAACAAGTTGGGCACATGGTACCTGCAGGCCTCTAGGGGTGGTAGTTCCTCCCATGACTCTAGGAGGTCACCACGTAGCCAATTAGGAGAATAAGATGGCAGCAACATGCTCTCATTAGGGACATAGAGCCAAAACTTTTGCCACCCGAAGTTCACGGAAGGGTAGCGGTCAAGGCTTAGGTACCTATCCTCCAATCTAGAATGAAGTTGGATCAAGGCGCCCCCATCCGAGGAAGATGGACCCCTTGAGCGCTGAGCGAACCACCTAGAATAAAGACCGCCACAGCTCATAGTGGGTAAGGACTCCTAGGAAGCCCTCACACAATATGATGAAGATGGAGAGGTGGAGGATCCCCTCTAGGGTCAAGTCATGGAGGCGGAGCCCGTAGTAGTACAACAACCACTAGAGTAAGGGGTGCACCGACACCCTGAACCCAAAAGAGTGGAAATGGGTGAAAGAGATGACCTCATTCTCCTCCGGCCTCGACTCTACTTTGGTTCTCGGCAGGACTCTCCACCCGATCGTGTCGGTGGCCTCCGGGGTCACCATGTTCAGTCGTAGGTCATTGAACGCCTTGCGGTCGATGGACGACTTCGTCCACTGTGTGGTCATGGTCCTCACAGGAGGCGTTGGTGGCACAAAGGGCACAGTAGGGTGGAGGGCAAAAGCTTTGGGATGGAATGAGGAGATCTAGGGAGGGAAGGCAGATGATCGTAGAATGCTACAGATAACCTTTCCTCTCATGCCCTTGTGTCTTCTATAGTTTGGGGGGCGTGGAACCACCCCATGCCCCATGACCACTAACATGTTTGTGTGGGTGGGTAGTTTGGCTTTGCCCCATCACATCATTGCGATGGGCTGCGGGGCGACATCCCTGCTGGAACTGCCTGCTGACGCCACCCACGCGCGTGCTTGTGCGGGAATCCAGGAGCCTACAAGATGAAAATGAACGTCGCACGTCGTTCATCAATATTATCTGGGTAGTCATGATTTCAAACCGCCGGACCTTCTGTGATAAACCTTATCGCTCCACTAGTGTTCGGCTAGTGAAAATTTTAAAGGGTCGTTCTATCTATAGGGTGCAGAAACATTTTAACAGTTATGCATCCATCCTTTGACGGTTGCGATCAACCCAAATCTGAATTCAACTACTCCCTCCATCCCAAATCGACAAGTCAGATTATCAAATTTGACAAACAAAAAAACTCAATGTAATAAGAATCAACCGAAGTATATGAAGTATGGAAGAAATAAAGGAAGATAAATATAGTTGGACCAACATAAAAACTTCACTATATTATAGAGAAAAGTACATTACATAGTTTTTCTCTAATCTCTAATGTCTAAAATAACTCATCTTACCAAGGGGACTCATGTCAGACGGTTGACAAATTTTATTCAGTCGATCAACATGAGTGAAGATGACATAGTCTCCTCCCATAAACATAGTAACACTACCAAGTCTTTTTATTTACTCGAAATTCCTAACATGGACAAAAATATCACCACTATCATATTCTTCGACAACTATACCAAAGCAATTTTTACCAAGCATATAATGAACTACAGCTTCAACAACAATCCCTCGAGGCTGTTGATGAACATGATGTCCCCAAGCAACAAGCACCCCTTGTATGATACCTGGCGACACTCCTAGCTGCCAAAGCGTAAGCTTGCTGATGGAGTAAACATGGGTGTTGTGGTATGACGACATCTCTCTATATACATACAGGACAAAAAATACATGGAAAAATCATTAGAAAAAACCACATATGAAACACTACACCTTGAACAAGCAAGAACCAGCACAAAGCAACAGAATATTGCCTAGGCCATATCTTAGCCTCGATTGAGATCCTGGCTAGAATAAAATGACAAAGAAACTAAAACTCACCTCAACAAGGACGATCACTGTTGTTCTATGGGCAATAGCTGCTAATGAAGTTGTAACACTGCCTCCTTTCCTTGGCTAGCAACTTGCAAGTGATAAGTAAAAGAGACTAGGAAGGATATTTATACTCGATGTAGATGCTAACAAATGTTAGAAAACATGAGTCCCTATAGAGTTACTAATTACTAATAAAATAGATTCAGAATACGAGTAGTCAGAGTAGTAGTCGAGGGGTTGGTGTGTTTTCCTGCTCTGATTATGAGAAAGTCCAGCACATTAAATACACAGCCATGAACTTTCTCGTTATCAGAGCAGGAAAACACATCAACCCCTCGACTACTACACTAGTGATTCGAGTAGTAACGGTGACGAGCAATGGGAACATACTTGAGCGATGGCATGTACAGCACTAACTGCAAATCTAGCGAGGAGGAGGACGATCTGGAGTACAGCGACTCATCCAGCGACAAGTCTGGTGAATCGGCGAATCGCCAGAGCACTAGCGAGGAGGAGGATGTTTTTTCTCTTTCTCTGGAAACTCAAATCCCCTTAGAATCCTTGACTTTTTCTAGGTTGGGAAATCCAATAACCCATTTAGTTATTTATAGAGGGTTTTCCATCCCTGGGCCTGTCTTCCCCTTGGGCCTGTCTTCCCCTTGCTTCCAAATTATAAGTCTTAGTTCAAACAGCCACAGATGCAGTCACACACATAAAAAAATAATCGGCAGATGCAGCGCAATAAGCTACCGCGAGTAGTTTTTTTTTGGTAATTTTTAGGTGTTAAATTCATGCATCTTTTAATTATTTATTTATTATCACCCTCTTTTAGTTTTATGTTTATTTATATTATTATGAAAAAACTAAAAAGGCAACAACTAACTCATCAGATATATAAACAGGTGCACAGGAGAAAAAAATAAAAAGATGGATATTAGGTAAGTAACATTTTGTCGTAATCATTTTCTATTAAAACACGGAATAAATTATGGTCTCTGCTGAGCACCGCGCCGAGCAGTCCCCCCAACATGCCCTGAAAATTTGATTTTGCACCACGCCGAGCAGTCCCGCCAACACGCACCAAAAATTAGATGTCTCTCTTTAGCCCTCTGCGTGGAAAATAGGTTTACCACGCCATCGATTTTAGACAAGGGCATTTGTGGTAATGTGATGGCCACATAAAAGCACAAAGAGTCACCGTCTCCGCCTCCATCTCCATTCTCCACCCACACAGTCTCTCCTCTAGCTACAAATCCTAGTCCCAGGACCTACCTCTCCACTCTCCAGCCACCCCCTTTGCCACCACGCTCTGGACCCTAGGCGCCATCGGCACAGCAGCTCAACTCCTTGTTGACTCTCCAGCCACACCCTCTCTCATACATTTCTGAACCCTAGCCTCGATGATGGTACAAGCTAGATCTAGATCCCCTACCTCAGCATCTGCCACGACAGACCGGATCTAAACCCTAGTCGAAGCCAGATCTATTAACCCTGTGTCAACGTTGACCGCACCAGCTCCGCGACTACGATGACAAGATCGGATCTGAACACGGACATAGAGGAAGAGGTACCTAAATTCCTTTTATGATGTGCAATCTACTGTAGAGGCTGAACCAAGGATATGTAGATAGCGATGGGGTTACATATTTCCTATAGTTGACTGTAGCTGACATGTGCTTTATTGAATTAATGACTTTCGTATAAGCTATAGTTACGTACTAGTTAGGCGCTTATTTGCATACTCTTACTCTATTGTGTTGACATTCCATAGAAGCTTTAGTTAATAAATGCCTTTGTATTCTAGAAAGATGGAAGAAGTTAGAATACGTGTGGGCCCAAAACTTGTGTCTCTAAAGGCAAAAAAGTAAAGCACAAAGGGTAGACACGGTGAAGATTTAGAATATATCCCTAAACTAGGGGAGGTAGTTGAGGGATTTGATGTTACAGATAAAACAGATTCAGATTTAGAAGATGAGTTAGTACCCTAGCAATTGAGGTGCTTGTTCTATCTTGTATTTAGTTCGAAGGGGGTACATAGCAACGCAATGCTTTACTATTTGGATAGCAATGCAATTTGTACATGCTTGCTGCTTAAGTTTGTATCTCCAATTTTAGTGTCTAGGTCGAATGAGCCATAGAAGAGGCTCCACCAGCAGAGCAAAAGGCAGCGCTGCCATGAGTCCTGGGCGAAGGCACTCCAAGCAAGTGAATTCAACACGATCAAGAGAGTTTGCTCATGGAGTTTGTACTCAGAGGGCTGCCGCTGGCAAAAGGGTGGAGGTGTCAGCAGTAGGCGAACATAATTCACCATCACCACAGACACCTGTACCCAGGGATCAATTCAAACTTCATGAATTGACTAGAGACATTTGTCGGGATGGCTCCCTACCTAGCCCTATGAGAGAGTGCCCATAGCCAGATGATGATAGCTATGCCGAAGAGGAGCCCTCTAAGCTACCTAGCCCTGTGAGAGATTGTCCATGGCCAGATAATGATATCCATGCCAAAGAGGAGCCCTTTAAGCTACCTAGCCCTATGAGAGACTACCCATGGCCAGATGATGATAGCCATGCCGAAGAGGGGCCCTCTGAGCAAACTCCTATCTCCATCCACCCGTAGAACAATGAAAGTTGCCTAGGTTGGTATTACCTTACAGATGTCAATCAATCAATTCACACTAGCTATTTGATATCAATGTTACTTTTCTAACAATCTGAATGTATGAAAACTTTGTAGTACCATTACCGAGAAGTGCGAGGAACCTGAGGCCTCGAACTCGTGGAATTTTGCTTGAAAAATGAGTAAATCAATGGGAGGATTGAGGATGCCATCTCTGTTGCTGGTGGGAATAGAAGGCCACATGATCTAGTGCAAGCTGCCAAGTTTGCCTCAGAGGCAGGTGTAGTAGTCAGACATCAAATACCAATTTTGACACATTAAAAACATTACAAGAAGCCCTCTGGTGTCGTCCGTTACAAGAATTTTGTGGAGAGGCTAACTGTATGTATGGGTATCCTCTTTTGACATTCAACTCTGCTTTGAGCAACTTTAACGGATTTACTTTTCATTCATACTACTACATGCAGTCAAGGCTGGACATTGACAAGGCTCACCCACCAACACAAGAAGCTTGCTGGAATGTATTGTAGTGTGGGGTATGGTAGGCATGCTATAGGTTGAAGCAAACCTACTTCAATGGCATCCCTACTAATCAGATCCGTACAACCTCTCATGTCCCATGCATGAGCGATGCACAGTGGTTGAACTTGTCGAGACTTGGTCTAGTGCTTAGAACAAGGTGTGTGTGAACCCATCGATTTCCTGTCTAGTCTTACTATGGTCTACTTGTGCTACAGTCTAACACAAATGAAGCTATAGGAAATATCTGAGATGAACAAGCGAAACCATGCAAAAGTGAAGTATCACCAGTCTATAGGACCTCGCTCCTATGTTGTCCAGCTGCAAACATTTGTAAGTGATGGTTGTGTTTTATTGTTACTCTTGCCTTTGTATATACTCCCTCCATATCGGCATTAGGAGTCATTCTGGGAAAGGACCGATCCAAAGCAATAGAAGACATTCTGGCTCTCGACGTTAACTTTGGACGATGCTGCCCCTCTCGCCTCGGCTCCAGCGCGCTGCGTGAGTTAATCCATCTCTTTGTTTCTGACACCGTGTTAATGGGCACCGCATGCGGCGGCCCTTTAATTTAATCGCGTCGTCAAGCCGCACGCCGCTAAGAACAAGCGCGGCTGCCACCACTGCACACCATCTCCACCTCACGCCGCACGCCACACGCCGTTCGTGCACGCCGCCGTTCGCGCACGCCACCGTTCACGCGCTTGCCGCCGTTCGTGCGCTCGCCGTTCGCGTGCAAATGAGTGAGCAAAAAGCCTAAACGCGACATCAGAAAAATTTCACGCGGCAACGCCTAAACACGAGCACAAGTAGCGAGCCAGCACGCGAGCGCAAGCAGCGAGCCAGCAAGCGTGCACGCGGGCGCAAGGACGAGCCCAACATGCGACCAGCGAGCGCGAACGAGTTCTGCATGCAAAATGCATAGTGCCATGCAAAAATGCACTATAGGCAACAAAAATATTATCGTGGGTGCGAGGACTTGAACCAGCGATCTCCTGCATCGGGCCGCGCAGGACAAGCCACTCGGGCTACGCATCGCTTTTGTAAAGAATGCAACCACGAACCTATTTAACAAGGGCAAACATGGAAAAATACCCTCTAATTAATCACTCCCTGGCACACCTTGGTAAGCGTAATCCTATCCTAAACGACTTCTAATTGCAACATGGAGGGAGTATAAACAGAAACTCATGTGCAATGTGAACAGAAGGAGAACAAGAGGAAGGCCGCAGAACACGATCAAGGACTTGATGAACAACATGATGATCTAGGACTTGAACAACATGGTCAACTTGATAAAGATGTTAATGGTATGAAAGTCTTCAAGGACTTCCATACTAGTACGAAAAAGGGCCTGAGCGATGCTTCAAGTGCAGCAGTTGTAAGTACCTTTATTTGCTTTCCTTGAAATCTATTGAACCCATTGCCATAAAAGAAGGAAACGTAGCAGGAGCCTAATGTGGCAACATCATTTAATTTTATACTTGCAATTTTACACCATTCAATATGGTACATGTACATTGTGCTTATGTAATCTCTATCAACAGTAGGCTGCAAAAGACCTATGCATTATGCTTATATAATCTCTATCAACAATCGTCTGAGGAAGTCCTATGCATTACTTGTTATGAATTAATCTCTTGGGTTTTCAGTTGAAGTCCTCTTCCACTATCTGTAACCTAATGTTTTACTGATTGAATTTCGCATCAACCAATGAAAAGTGTTGATGTTATTTCCAAGGTTCTCTACCTCTACCAGGGCAAGCGCCCCTCCCAAGCAAGCAGCAAAAACCTTTTTTTGAAGAATGCTAGTATCCTAAGAAGCTCTACCAGAGCAGAGACATCGGTGGAGATGACACTTCGGAAGCAGCTTGCTGGTGAATAGGAAAGTACATCTGAGCTCGTTGAACTAGTGGATGAACTGAAGGTGAGGACATAAAAGGCTGAAAGGGATCTTGAGGAATTCAAGCAACAGCAACAAGAGGAGTACAATAGGCTCAGTGAGCTAGTCTTGCGCATAAGCTCTCCTGGTAATTAACTCTCTGTCTTCAACTTCTGTGGCTTGATGCGGTGAACATTTATGGTATGTTATGTGGACGCAAGTGATGGTTTGATGTTGTGATAATCTGTCAGTGGTTCGTTCATGACGTGTGAAATGTTAATTATGGTTATTTGATTGTCAGGTTGAATTGTTATGTAGTCAATCTATGCAGTAGTGATGATCTTGAATTACTTCTATGACGAATTGATTGTACTCCACGCAGTAGAACCAGAATAGGCCACGTGATCAAATAAAAATGTGACACATGGAGGAACTAGTGCATGACACATGAAATAGCCAGAGCACGACACGTGGGCTATTAAAAATCCGACACATGGAAGGATATCATCAAGCCACATGGCTGAATAAAAATGTGAAACGTGGACGGACAGTTTCGTGACACATGGTCGAATAAGAAACGGCCACGTGGACCAATAAAAATACGCCACATGGTCCAATGAAGAAGTGACACATGATCCAACCGCAACACGACATGTGTGCCCATAGAAAATTAACATATGGAACAATAGGAACACGACACGTGGTCCAGTAAGAACTAGAAACATGCAAGAACCAGAGATGGCCATATTGTGCAATAAGAAGGTGACACGTACCCGAACCATCTCCAATGCAACTAGCTATAGCATGTACACATGGAAAGCGTTTCCAATGGAAGCACCCACTAGCGTGGCAGCCCCCCTGCCATGCATGCCAAAATAGTTCTATGACGTTCTGTTTTCATCACAGATCAAGCCACTTCTATGACGTTTTGCGAAAATCGTCATAGAATTTCAAGTGTGACGCGACTTCTATGACGAACCGGTTTTCGTCATAAATTCATCATAAAACTGAAATTATGACGAATTTGGCCCATTCAGTGACAAAAGCTGATCGTTATAGAAATGGATATTCCTACTAATGACGCCTTGGTGGCTTGTGTAGGTGTGCTTGAAAGTCCTCTAACTCACTTGTGCTTGCAAGCGTGCGATCCAATTGCGAGTGAGTGATTCTAGTGCGTTGCATTGTGAGATTACATCTAGTGGCACTAGGTGTTCGAGTTGGAAGCTGGTGGTGCTTGTTACTCTTGGAGGTTGCCACCTCCTAGATGGCTTGGTGGCGAGTTCTCTATCGTGACGCATGCAAGAAGATTGTACGGTGGTCCGGAGAAGTGATTGTGAGGAGTATTGTGCTCACCCCATAGGAGCCACGAAGAGCAACTCTAGTGGAGCGTGTCATTAAGTTACCCTCACTTGTTGGTATGTTCTTGCGGCGCCCAACATGTGGGCTTGGCGTGGTGCCAATTAGCTCGCGAACCACCAAGTGAACGGTTGACACAACAGGGACTAGCTTAGTGGCAACCAAGTGAACCTCAGAATAAAAATCATCATGTCATCATCTTTCCCTTGGTTTGCATTCCTTGTTACACAAGCTTGTATTTACTTTTCATATATCGTGCTTGTGTAGTTGCTCTTGTAATTCGTTAACTTGTGTAACTTGCTAGTTACCTTCTTGTTTGTGTGGTATAGAAGTAGCTCCCTTGTGTAGCTACTTTGACTTGAGTAGTCTTGTTAGTTACATTGCTTAGTTTGTGTAGCTAAGTATTTTGAACTCTCTAATTTGGCTTGTATAGCCTTGTTATTGAGCATTGTTAGTAAGCTTAGGAGCTTTGTTCTTTTGCTTACTAGTTTGTATAGGAGCGTCCCCGGTTGCTTAAGTATTAGTGGCATAGGTTTGTGTGACCTTACTTCTAGAATTGATTAGGTGAGCTCTAGCTAGCCCGACGCCTTTGTTGCCTAATTAGGATCATTTTTAAGATGCTTGTGAACATAGATAGAGAGGTGAAGTCTTGGCTCGACCGATAGCTTTAATTCCATATTTGTTTCTGTTAGCCGACGTATTTAATTTTAGAAAGAACTATTTACCCTCTCTAGTCCATCGTCTCGATCCTATACTTATGTAATAAGTTTTATAATTAACTCATATTTACTTCTACTAATTAGCATCTAAACATATCAGATGTGGCAGGGAGTTTAGTCCTTCGTATCAAACGGTCTCTTACTAGAGCATAATGTGTCAGGCGCAATTTTCTCTCACGGCCTCACCCAGTCACCTCAAAAGCAATTGCAACTATTCTCATTTCCCCCCTCTTTTTCTGTGTTTTTTTACATTATATTGTATGAAAATATTTTTTATTTAATATGGCTGAATTATTGCATGGTTACACAAAATCTAATAAACTAAATTCGCATGCAACTTAGCTAAATGACTTAGATAACTAGCAAAGTGCCCAGACAATCAACTCTAATATAACTTCATACTCTCTCCGTCTTGAAATATAAGGAATTCAATCTTATCTTAAGTCAAACTATAGTAACTTTGACCAAATTTATAGAAAAAGTATTGATATCTGCCACATCAAAAAGGTATATTATAAAAATATATTCCATAATGTATCTAATTAATCCAATTTGAAGTCCTACTTATTTTTTCTTTTCTATAAATTTGGTCAAACTTCATATAGTTTGACTTAAGACAAAACTGAATTCCTTATATTTTAGGATAGAGGGAGTATTGTATTCTACACTCATTCTATCTACCTCCTAAATTTATGCTTCATTAACATTTTTTAAACTAGTCCATCAGCCCATGCGAGAATTTAAGAGATACACTGTTTAATACATCTGACTAATTAAAAAATATATTAAATTGTATGTTTTCACATTGACATAATAGATACTTCGTACTCTATATCGAATTATCATAAACTTATTAAAATTTTTTTGAAAGGGATTGATTTATATGCTTTTCATCTATATTCATATTTTAACTTTGCATGACCCCTATGTGTATTTTGAATATGCAATTAGTTTGAAACCTTGTGATTAACTATGGTGGCCCTTGTTGCATCACATATCATATAAAGTCATGAATCCAAATTTTGATTTTTTTAATTTTATTTTTGTTAACTGTTACAATTTTTTCGTCCTTAAGTTCAAACTCTTATGTTTGTTGTATCTTTTGTTATCTCTTCTTTTTGCACTAATTTGAAATAAGGATTTTAGGTCATAGAGTACGTTCTTAAATACTACAATAGAATAAGAAATCATTTGAAACTCACACCATGTCACTTAAGATAAGTGATAGAGCTAGAAGTGAGATCTCGGATGGGGGGTAGCAGTATTAACCTCAAGAGAATTTGAATACTTAAGCCTTTTAATGATCGACTTTTTACTCTAATGTAATCTTAAAGGATAAAAAAATATAGCTGCCAATGGTCCCTCACACTTCTCAAGATGATTGAGTTTTCCTATCAGGGAATCATATGTGCAGTTATGGTTATACTGTCAATATAGACGTGCCAAATATTTATTCAAAATATATAAATATATCTAAAGTAACAACCTACATAAATTATATGTCATGGTTACTAATATGGTTTTAAACAATTTACTAGTATCATTAGTATATGAGTTGTTAAGGAAATATTTTTTGTGATAAAAAATAACATATATATTTATTGCTCATGCATGTTGGCATGATGTGTATGCTTACTTTAATCAAATCTTAATACATTAATACCGATAGAAGTGGATAATGTATTAACATATACATGCTCTTTGGTTATTTGAATAATTTTTTAATAGAAGATGTTGATATTTTTTAGATGTAGCTTTGAGAGGATATTTAATTTTTCTAATAATGAGATGACAATTGGGTTACGTAAATTATCTATCTAATAGGAGTATATGGGTAATTAGATGCAAATTTAGGTCTCCTTTAGATCATATTTCTTAATGGCATATGTGGGTAGTTTAAATATAGTCATGAGTTACTTTACGTTGTTTTAGGCAATATAGAGGTGGGTAATTATTGAGAAAATAGAATAGATCCAATAGGTATTATTATCAACAATAGTGATCACCTTTGAAAATAGATTTTCATATGCAAATTTTACTTTCGACCATCCTTGAAAATTGAATTATAGATACGGTTGACTTAGTCAACCATTCCTATAAATTATTCTATTTTTATGGGCGGTTGGGTTAACTCAACCATTCTTGAAAATAGGTTTAGAGGCGATTTATTAAGTCAAGCTTTGAAAATTGATTTCTAGGGTCTAGCTGAACTTAAAGTTTTTTTTTCCATTATTTCTCCTGATTGGGCGTTTGCACATGATATCTCCCAAATGTAATTTTTCACACGTACTGTGTATGGTCCATGGAGATGGTGAATAGCATCAAAGCTAAAAGCTTGTGGAATAGGTAAGTCTTGGTCCATGCCTAAGTTGTAGCCAAGTGTGGTGCGTCTTATAAGTGTGGTGAAGAAAATGAGCGAGCCACGGTGCTAAGAAACCATAGCAAGCTGCAGTTTGGCGTTAACCAAACAACTTGGGTATGCCTACACTTTCAGATATGCTAATGCAGTTCTGTGTGGGTTTTGGTTTGGAGGCGCCAGCAGGGATAAAACAAGAAAGTTGGTGTGGCAAATAGGATGATTGCCAACTTTTGTATAACCTCTTGCTATATTTAGCGGAAACCACATTTTGGAGCTTCCCATTCATATTATCATCACAAGCGAGCACAAAAAGATCTCGTACAACAACACGTCGTCTAGTTCAGGTAGAGCAAAATCTGGTTGCATGAAACCTGAAAAACCACTACAACAGCTTCCATCTGAGCTTTCCCTGATGGCATGAGGCTGTCCAGCCCTGAAAAAACACACCTGCTCATCAGGAAAGCTAGTTCATAGTCCAACTCCTTTGATCTGCTTGCAGCTTCTTCTCTTGCTCTGTGGTAAGTGCGTACAAATCTGATGGCCGTTTAATTGTGACCATGCCGTGTCGTCTCTGCCATCAGTGCTGCTCCTTCTTGCTGCCTGTTCAGGAAGGAACCAATGCGATTTGCAGTTGGTCATGGCAGTTTCAGAGAAATTCAACCAGTGTGTGCATCAGTAGGCAAGGCACCTTTCTTGAACCATGACCGGCGACCAGCTTGCCGGATCTGCTGCTCGTGGTTGTGCAGGAGCTCGTCGATGCGCCGGGGCTGTGACAGCAGCGGCCCTGAGTAGTCCACCCTGTTCACCTTCCCCTTGTACATCTGCAAACAATAATAAAATTCCAAGATCATGCATCAGAGTTACAAAATTCAGTAGCAATGAAACTATCAAGGAGACAGCACTGCACTGCAAATCTGCAATGCCTGTGAATTGTGAGCTGTGAGGGTGATATACCTTTCCAGTCTTGAGGTGCTTGGCATCAAGTGTCTGCCTGAACCTGCTGTTGTAAGCTTCAGAGGCGCTGAAGGCGTCAGCGACCTGTGCCCACTGCTTGATCATCTCCTGCTTCTCCACCTCGTATGGTGCCGCTGCCGCTGCGGTGGCGGCGGCGGTGAAGGTGGTTCTTGCTCCGTCTCCTCCTCCGTTGTTGTTGTTGTTGTTGTTGTTGGTCCCTGGCCCCTTGGAGCCGCTCCGCTTCGTCACAGCGGCTGGCGCCATCGTGGCGTCGGGCCGGGGCTTCTTGGCCCAGGCGAAGCCGGTGGACGCGGCGAGCTGCACGGGGCCGGACAGAGGGAGGCGGTCGGCGACACAGGGCGGCTCCTTGAAGCTGCTGGACATGGTCCTGGCGCACGGCGCCGCGTGGTCGCCGCCGCCGCCGTGCCGCTTGCTGATCGCCGGCACGGGCTCCAAGTCGACGAACAGCCATGAGTCGCCGCCGTCGTTCCTCGCCACCGCCGCGCCCTTCTCGGCCACAACGGGCAGCGATTCCTGCAGGTGGAACAAGAAACAGTTTGGTCAGATCAGGCAGCAGAACACACGCAGGCCATGATCGCGGGAGCCAAAGTCCGACAGCGGCGCACCTCGGCGTGGACGTGGCTCTGGTTCGTGTCCTGCAGCTGCATGCTCTTGTGCCCCCTCGACAGCCGCCTCGCCGCCTTGGCTCCGGAGGTTGCTCCTCCTGGCAATGGCATTGGCATCACTTCATTATCGCAGGACAGGACAGGAGGAAACGAGCAGATGGGCAGTGGCCGCGTACCTTCTAGATTCTTCCCGGAACTTGGCGTCCATCTCCTTGTTGGGCGCGTACTTGGGCAGGCTCGCCGGCTCGCACGCGTACGGCGCCGTCGTGAAGTACTGGCGGAGCAGCAACGCATGACAATTAGCAATTTGGAATGGAGTTTCTGGCACACGGCGAACGAAGGCGCTGCACAAAATAAAGTTCCTCCTGGTACCTCGGCGTCGAGGGCGGCGGCGGCGGTGCCACGGGCGGCGGGGTCGAGGGAGAGGAGCGTGGCGAGGAGGCGGAACGCGTGGCTGGGCATGGACGCGGCGAAGGTGTCCCGGAGTCGGCTCGGGTACGGTTGCTGCGGGCGGAAGACGGCGGCGTGGGAGATCCCCGAGCGGCGCCAGAAGTCGTCGGGCGGCGAGCCGCAGAGCTTGAAGATCTTGTGGATCTGCTCCACCTCGGTGCGTCCCTGCAGGACGGGGCGGCGCGCGTGCATCTCCGCGAAGACGCAGCCGGAGCTCCAGAGGTCGACGGAGGGCTCGTACGCCGTGGCGCCCAGGAGCAGCTCCGGCGGGCGGTACCAGAGCGTGACCACCCGGCTGGTCAGCGGCGCCGCCGACGCCGGCGCGAAGAGGTTCGCCAGCCCGAAGTCCGCCACCTTGAGCTCGCCGCCGTTGCTCACCAGCAGGTTGGCGCACTTGATGTCCCGGTGCATCACCCCGCGCGCGTGGCAGTGCGCCAGCCCCTCCAGCAGCTGCCGCATGTAGCACTTGATCTGCACGCAAGCCATGGCATCAGGCAAACACGATCGATCGCCATTGGAGTGGATGGTGACAGGCATCCATGAGCAGGATCAAGAACTGACAGCATGGTCCCACGATCGCGGCGTATCGCAATTCTGACAAGTCTGTCTGCGCGATGCAGACAAGCTAGTAATAACGAACGTACCTGGGGCTCGGTGAAGGTGATGTCGGGGGAGGAGTTGAGGCCGGCGAGGTCGTGCTCGAGGTACTCGAAGACGAGGTAGATGGAGGAGGAGGAGCGGGAGGTAATGAGTCCCTCGAGTCCGACGACGTTGGGGTGGCCACGGAGGCGGCGGAGGATGAGGATCTCCCGCGCCATGAACCGCACGCTCTCGGGCTCCACGCTGTCGAAGCGCACCTTCTTGAGCGCCACCAGGCGGCCCGTGGCGAGCTCCCGCGCCCGGAACACGCTGCTGTACGTGCCCTGCCCGACCTTCTCCAGCTTCTCGAAGCTCTCGGCGCGGAGCGGCACCCACCCGTGCACGGCCTCGGCGGCCACCGCGCTCAGCCATGACGGCCACCCGGCCGCCGCCTGCTCACCCTCCACGCACCGCCGGACGTTCCCCAGCCGCGCCGTCGTCGTGACTGCCACCGCCGCGGCCTCCCTCCCCGACCGCCGCCGCCGCTCGTTGTCGTCATCGTCGTTGTCGAACGCCTCCAGCCGCACCGGCCGGCTCCATATCGACAGCGCCGACGAGGAGCCCCCCAGGTCCGCCGACGCCGACGCGGAGCCCCCCAGGTCCGCCGACGCCGACGCGCTGCGGGACATGTTGTAGGAGCACGACGACACGTCGTACGACGGCGAGGACAGCGCCCCGTGCCTTGACGCCGCGCACCCCATGTCTGGCGCCGCCTCCCGCCGCGGAACGGCGGGCCAAGCAGCGCGCTTACGGCTCCACGGAGGCTCGGCGGCGGAGCAACCCGGGAGACCGGAAACAGAGGAGGAGCAAAAACACAGGAGGGAAGGGGGCGGGAGGTTGTCCGTCTCCTCTCTCTCCTCCTCTGCTCTGTTCTGTTGTGTTCTGGCTCCCCGGGCGATCAGCCTTCTCCCCTGCGTCCACAAGCAATGCGAGCAGCGGCTAAAGATAGCAAGGAAGGAGATGGCAGGCCATGGCCGATTGCTCCAGCTGCCTGCCTTTAATTGGTGCTCAATCTGTCCTCCCCCTTTTGCTTTAATTCCTGTGCTGGTCTTGCGCTGGGGAGCAAGTGCACTTCTCTTACTCTTCTCTGCTCTCTGCTGATTTTCTTACTTTCCCTGCTTGCTGCTGCACTCCTAAAGCCTAACTATGCATGATAGAGGATTAGGGGAGCTTTGGTTAAGTGCAACAACCTCTCTATGTCAGAGCTCAAGGAAGAACAGGTGCAGCGGATCCCAAAAAAAAAAAACTGAAGCTTTTGGTAGTGTTTTGCATGTAATTTTCAGATGATTTTGCTGTGGAACTGGTTAGGAGTTTGTTGTTAATTTTTCTTTGGGGAAAAGAAAGAAGATACAGGTGTGTGTGCCTACACTAATGGTCAAAGAATACATTTGTTTTGGGGGAGTGCGGGGGTATTAACCCCTATACCCTTACGGCTAGGTTTGGGCCGGTCCGGACCAGAGGGTTCGGCCCACTAAAAGACGACGCGCGGCCCAGCCGATCTGCTCGGAGTCCCACGCAAGGAATCAAGGCAAGCAAGATCCTGATCGGTTAGAATAGAAATTCTTATCCGGCCACCTATGATAATTATAACTGGTTGGGATTAGTTTTCAGATCTGTAACCCGCCCCCAGACTATATAAGGCGGGCAGGGGACCCCTCTCGAAAATCATCTCATTTACACACAGCAATACAATCAGACGCAGGATGTAGGTATTACGCCTTCACGGCGGCCGAACCCGGATAAAACCTCATGTCTGTCTTGCATCACCATCTCGTTCGTAGCTTGCGCACCTGTCTGCCGATAATCTACTACCTTGAGCATACCCCTAGGTAGACTGCCGACCATATTTCGTCGATAGTGGCGTGCTAGGTAGAGGGTGTGCGTACTGCTCCCCAGACGAACAAGATGGTCATCATCCCCGGTTCCATGGCTACGCCGAACGGCCTCACGTTCACCATCGGCCAGATCACTTGAATCACTGGCTCCGACAACTTCATCGCCATGACCACGGAGGAGGCGCAGATCCAATCTGCGTCGACCACTACTTCACCAACATCAGCTACGGCTCCGACCACGTTGGATCTGGCTCCGGCCACACCAGCATCATCTTCAGCCACGCCGACAACCCGTCATTCGCTTCCTCGCTACAAAGGGAGGCAGATCGACAGCACCGACCTGCTCGACTCCATCGATCAGGTCGGCACTAAGCTTGCTGAAACCCTAGCTCTGGTAGATTCGATTCAAAATCAACCTACCGAGCAGGTAACCACTACCCACAACAGATCTACCCGACCAACTTAGGCCAGTCGTCCTGCACGACTCGGTACGGATCTCGTGGTCACGTCTACTCCTGAAGGGCGCTCTGTTCGTCGCCGACCAGCCCCCGCAACGGGTCTCCGGCTCTCCGAGTGCAAAGCCTTGATGGAGAATTACCAGGCTCAGCCCTACGACCTACGAAACACTGCTTCCAACTACGCGTACAATATACAACGCTGCTTCGGATCTGTGTTTTATACATCGACCTCGCCCAAAGCCACGCAACTTCGTCAACATGGTTCAGATTGAGGAGTATCAAGAAGGATCGGTCCACACAGTTCAAGAGGGTGGTTCAAGCTCCCCGTCCAGCATCGCATCTATTGGCTCCATCCACATTGAGCTTCAGCATCGTGACAATGAAGAAGTTAAATACGATCTGGATATCCCAGACCACTCCCCGGGGTTCCCACGATTCCCATCCTTCCCACCAAGGTGAGGAGACTTGATCAATGTCGTCAGTAATGACGAACCACCGGCAGTTGGCGAAACAGAACAAGAAAGGCTAGCACGCGAAGCATGCAATATTGATCGGTTTAATCGCAGACAAGCCGAAGCCGAGGCAGAAGAGGAGGCAGGACGCATAAGGTTCTAGCCACGCGATCTCAACAATGCCTTTGATAGGGTAGGGGAAAAGCAGGTCTTCAGGACTCCAAGCGCCAATGTAGCTATTGCTATGGTGACAATGCAACGACTACCCAATACCCTGGAAATCCAGGCAATTCGTGATGATGTACAAGCCTACCTAACGGCTGCTATAGCCCAGACTGCAAAGATTGCAAACCAAGCCCAGGCTTCGTCCGTCTCAGTCTAATCAAGCCGTAGTCGCCAGTACTCAAGTCACCCACAGCCATCCAACCAACGTGGCTCGCGCAACAACAACCCACCAGACAACCGTCAAGGCAGAAACGGTGGTCATGATGGTGGTCGGGACGACAACCGCCGTGACTACTGGGACGACAACCACCACAACAACCAGGACGATAATCGATGAGACAACCGCGACAATCGCCGTGATAACCGCGGTCGCGGGGTCAACCAGGGTGGCAATCAGGATCACCGTGATGGCAATAACGATCTCTACCATTCCCTCGGAGAACACGATCTGCGCGATCGCATTAACCAAAGAGCCAATGATCGTGCATCCCACGAAAGCTATCATCGTATGGAATATGATACTACCCATGGCCCTCCGGGTTTGAAGCAGTTTACTCCTCACCTTCGCCAAGTCGTGTGGCCAAAAAACTTCAAGCTCGAAAAACTCCAGAAGTACGACGGCAAGGAGAACCCCGAGTTATGGGTCATGCTCTATGAAACCGCATGCAGATCAGCCATGGCTGACGAGCACGTCATGTCTAATTACTTCCTAGTCGCCGTCGGCTATGCAGGCCACCAATGGTTGGTCAGCTTGCCGACAAACTACTTTGATTCTTGGCAAGAGCTCAAGCAAGCATTCATCGACAACTTCATTGCTACTTGCGAACAACCCAGCAACAAATATGATCTATAGCGGATTCGAGATCGCAAAGATGAGCCACTGCGTGAGTATGTTCGATGCTTCTCGGAGATGCGCATCAAGGTCCCATCAATCTCCGACAATGAGGCAATCGAAGCTTTCATCACTGGTCTCCGCTTCCACAATGCCCTAAGGGACAAGCTCCTCCACAAAAGACCTGAATCGGTCACAGCGCTCCTAGCTACTGCTAAAAAATATGCAGACACCGATGATGCTAAAAAGATAATCATCGAAGAAGCAGCAAGGGTTCCACGCTCCGACCACCCCCCACACCACGACGACTATCGCGGCAACTGTGGTCGAAACGACAATTTTGATCGCCGCAACCAGCGCAATGATTTTCGTGACCACCACGACCAGCATAATCAGTGGCGTAATCACCATGACGATTATAGGGGCAAGCATGCTCGAGAAGATGACGGCGAAGTCAACATCGTTAAAAATGTGGTGGATGTCGCAACTACGAAGAAGACTACGCCAAAGCATTGAAAGGACCCTGCCAGCTCCATCCCAAGTCAAACCATACCATGGAGAATTGTCGTGTTCTCAAATCCATCTACACGCGCCAACAGGCTTTGGATAAATCCAACAAGCCTAACGACGTAGGGGAGCAGCGTAACGAGGACAACGATGATGAAGACGCAGATCCCCGTCACAAGTACATCAAGCCACCGACCACGTCCACACCATCATTAGGGGTAGAGTGTCCATTGAGACCAAACGAGAGCGCAAGCTGCTCGCTCGCGCTTGCTTGAACGTGGCCAATGCCGACAACCTCATCGCCGATCCACGGCTCTCTCCTTGGTCTCACCGCGAGATCTCCTTCAGCAGAAAGGACCAATGGGCTGCAATACCTGAGCCAGGGCGTTTTCCTCTGGTTCTCGATCCTTGTATCAACAAGGTTCAGTTCGATAGAGTGTTGATTGATGGCGGCAGTTCCATTGATATACTATTCAAGAACAGTTTGCCAGCCCTAAAGATAACCCAGGCTGATCTCAAGCCATACGAGGCATAGTTCTGGGGTGTTCTCCCTGAACAGAGCTCCACACCTCTCGGACAGATCACGCTACCTGTGCAATTTGGTACCCTAGACCACTTCCGCACCGACTACGTCAACTTCGTGGTCGCTGACTTCAAAGGCACCTACCATGCTATCCTTGGCTGACCAGCACTCACCAAGTTCATGGCCATACCTCACTACAGGTATTTGGTGCTCAAGATGCCTACTGAGAAGGGGGTTCTAACTCTTAGGGGCAACGTATACGTAGCTTACACCTGCGAGGATGATAGCTTCAAAATAGCAGAGGCTCATGACCTCTCTATTCGCATGGCCGAGACCACGCTCGATGCCAAGCAGACCCCAGCCGACCACCTGGAGATCCCAGAGCTCGAGGCCCCACGCAAGAACATCAAGTCCAAAGAGCACAAAGAGATCCAGCTGGTCGACGATGATCCCAACAAAATAGCCCTTATTAGGGCCAACTTGGATCCTAAATAGGAAGACACGCTCGTCAGGTTCTTGAAGAGCAACATGAGTGTGTTCGCATGGAAACCCGCTGACATGCTCGGTGTACCTCGAAACTTGATCGAGCACTCCTTAAATGTCGATGGCAAGGCCAAACCCATCAAGCAGAAGCTATGACAGTTCGCTCATGACAAAAAGGAGGCTATTAGGGTAGAAGTTACAAGGCTTTTAGCAGCCAGATTTATCAAAGAAGTGTATCATCTAGAGTGGTTAGCCAACTCGGTTCTTGTATGTAAAAAGAATAAGGAATGGAGAATGTGTGTTGATTACACTGATCTCAACAAACACTGCCCTAAAGACCCCTTTGGCTTACCTCGCATAGACGAGGTCATAAATTCAACTGCCGGTTGTGAGCTGCTTTCCTTTCTCGATTGCTACTCTGGTTATCACCAGATCGCTCTCAAAAAGGACGACTAGATCAAGACATCCTTCATCACGCCATTCGGTGCCTACTGCTACACGACCATGTCGTTCAGGCTCAAGAACGCTGGGGCTACCTACCAATGCACCATATAGGCCTGCCTCAAAGACGAGATAAAAGATGACCTCATCGAGGCTTATGTTGACGATGTAGTTGTTAAAACCAAGGAAGCATACACCCTTGTCGACAACCTAGAACGTACCTTTGCAGCCCTTAACACATTCCAATGGAAATTAAACCCAAAGAAGTGCATCTTTGGTGTTCCATCTGGTATACTGCTCGGCAACGTCATCAGTCACGACGGCATACGCCCTAACCCAGAGAAAGTAAAAGTTGTCTTGGACATGAAGCCGCCCAAAAAGGTGAAGGATGTTTAGAAGCTTACAGGATGCATGGCTGCCCTCAATCGTTTCATATCTAGATTAGGCAAAAAAGGACTACCGTTTTTCTAGCTGCTCAAAGCATCTGAGAAGTTTGAGTGGTCGAAGGAAGTAGACGCTGCCTTTACACAGCTGAAACAATTCCTTACATCACCTCCGATCCTCACTGCTCCTAGAGAAGACGAAATCCTTCTGCTTTACATTGCGGCAACTAATCGAGTGGTCTCCACTGCCATGGTGGTCGAGCGCGACAAGCCCGACCATGTCTACAAGGTACAACGACCAATTTATTTCATCAGTGAGGTGCTTAGTGAATCCAAGACCAGGTACCCATAGATTCAGAAACTGATCTACGCCATACTAATTACATCTTGAATGTTGAAACACTACTTCGACGGATATCGTGTGGTGATCATGACCGAGTACCCTCTGGGAGACATCATTCGCAACAAGGATGCAAATGGGCGCATCATCAAATGGGCAATGGAGCTATGCCCTTTCTCCTTAGAATTTGTAAGCCGTACTACAATCAAGTCTCAGGAACTTGTCGATTTCATCGTCGAGTGGACAGACTTAAGCACACCTGCCTCTCAGGGGCCCGCCGAGTATTGGAATATGTACTTTGACGGCTCTCTCAACATCGATGGTGTAGGAGCAGGAGTCCTTTTCGTATCACCATCCAAGGAGCAGCTTCGATATGTCCTCAGGATTTATTTCCCGGCGTCTAATAACGCCGCCGAGTACGAAGCATGCCTACATGGTATGCGCATTGCGATCGAGCTCGGTGTCAAGTGTCTCTATGTCTATGGAGACTCGGCTCTAGTCATCAACCAACTCAACAAGGACTGGGATACGACCAGCGAAAAGATGGATGCATACTGCAAAGCGATCAGAAAGCTAGAAGGCAAGTTCTATGGCATCGAGTACACACATGTGGTCTGGGACAAAAATCAAGCAGTAGATGCACTGTCAAAGTTAGGATCATCCCGAGCCAAAGTCCCACATGGCGTATTTGTTCAAGACCTGCTCACGCCCTCCATCAAAGAAAAAGATCCCGTGGTCGACAAGCCTCTAGACCAGCCATTGGTGGCTACGGTTCTGGCATCAAACACCATCAAACCACCTCCGACCACTAAGAAGCCTGATTGGAGAGTACCTTTCATCAAGTACCTAGCAGATGGTAGCGGTTACACCGATCTGATAGAAAACAAATGCCTAATGCGTCACAGTAAGCAGTATCTGCTCATCGATGGCAAATTATGGCGCAAGAGCGCGAAGGAGGAAATCTTGATGAAGTGTAGAACCTAGGAGGATGGTGAACATCTCCTAGACAAAATCCACTCTGGCTCCTGCAGCAACCACGCAGCCTCGAGAACGCTGGTCGGCAAGGCTTTCCGAGCAGGGTTCTATTGGCCGTCAGCCGTAGCCGATGCAGAGAAGCTAGTCCGCCATTGTGAAGGTTATTAGTTTTTTGCCAAGAGAATCCACGTACTAGCACACGAGATTTAGACTATACCAGCCTCTTGGCCCTTCGCATGCTGGGGACTGGATATGATCGGGACTTTCAAACCGGCCCCTGGAAAATTTACATGCGTCTTTGTGCTGATCGACAAATTCTCTAAGTGGATAGAGTACATGCCCCTGGTCAAGGCATCTTTAGAAAAGGCTATCGCATTCCTCGACCAAGTCATCCACCACTTCGGCATACCCAATAGCATCATCACTGATCTGGATACTCAGTTCACCGAGAACGCTTTTTGGGACTTCTACGATGAAAGGAGCATAGTAGTAAAATACGTCTCGGTGGCACATCCTAGAGCTAATGGACAGGTCGAGCGGGCAAATGGTATGATCCTAGATGCACTTAAGAAGAGGATGTACAGAGAGAATGACAAAGCTCCTAGAAGATGGCTCAAAGAGTTACCAGTCGTGGTCTAGGGTCTTAGAACCTAGCCTAGTCGCAATACCGGCGTATCACCATACTTTATGGTTTATGGCGCTGAGGCAGTGCTCCCAGCAGATATAGCCTTCAGATCAGCATGGGTAGAGAACTTCGACGAAGACAAGGCCAATGAAGTGCGGGAGCTAGAAGTGAATAGTGCAGAAGAGAAGCGGCTCGATTCTTGCATACGTACAGCCAAATACCTTGCTATTTTGTGCAGGTACTACAACAAGAACGTCAAGGAGTGGTTCTTCGTGGTCGAGGACCTGGTCCTGAAGTGGAAGATGAATCAGGCTGGTGTCCATAAACTCGCAACCCCATGGGAAGGACCCTTCATGATCAAGGAGGTTACACGCCCTACATCTTATAGGTTAGCTCGCCTAGACGGCACAGACGTACCCAATTCCTGGCACATCGACAAGCTTAGGTGTTTCTATGCTTAGCTACTAAGATATGTACCCCTCTTGTACTTTTGATTTATTTCAATAAGGCTATTATGATTTCTCCGACCACTCTAATGTGTCACTTCGAAGTCTATTGTTATTCTAACTCTACCAGTTAAAACCGACCACCATTCCTTCTCGGGTTCTCGGAGTAGGCCCTGTCTCCAGTTCCTCCCAACGCGTGCATGGGATCCGCTCTCTATGCTACGGGTGATCGGCAGGTGCTCTCTGGTTTGACTTGTGTGTTTCAACGTATGCACAAGCTACGCACCTCACACTCTGACCGCAAGACAAACCAGGGCCATACAAACCTTTAAGGATGATGTGTTGACTAAACTGGTACAACTAAACAGAACGCCAACACGTTCTAACTTAGTTACATCAACACGATATCCGAGCTTAAACACGTTTTCTACAAAACAAACAAGCTTATGTTGATATACAAGTACGTTATTACAAGCTTGCCTGAAAAGGTCCAAGTTTACAATAACCCAACTACATCTTCTTCTACAGCTATAGCCTACACTATTGGCTGGTCAGGGCACACGGCGCTTGCTGCTCGCTGGGCCTGACATCATGCTCGGGTCTCAGGGACTCTGGCATTGATCAAGCTAAAGAAGATGGTCCTGCCAATGCCTGGCTAGTTGAGACCGCAGGCTTCGCCAGTTGGCATGAAGACGACGGCGCTCCCAACTGACTTGTTGACGGCGTTCCTTGTACGGGTGGTGTCGCACCTCCACATAGGTTAATATCACCAATTATTTTCACCGACAAGTTCAGCTGGGTCACCCGTAGCTCCTCAGCCTTGTCTGGATCTACCTCCTTCGAGTATTCAACCTCTAGGTGCTTGAGATTGATCAGGGGGTAGTGAGCACGTACCATGCTTAGCACATGTGCACCTGCGTACTCTCCCACCTCCTTCACGAACCCCTAGAACCATCCCCATGCCCTTTGGCATCTCTCGATCAATCCCAGCTGCGGCGTCCTTGGCACATCTTCTACTAGCGCCGGATCGATGAGGTTAAGGACCGGCAAAATGCCCTTTGCCACTTCCTGGCACTGGCTTTTCCAGGTGTCACGGTCCTTGGTGATCTCTTGGCATTGCGCCTTCCAGCCGTCACGGTCTTTCATCATGGCCTCAAGATGCTTCTTTGCATTGATTTTTATAACTGCAAATCACACACGCTGTTAAGACGTTAGACCACGCCAAACTATAGTAGGCAACAAAAATGAGCAAAGGCGATTGGACAACTTACCTTTCAGCTCCTCTGTCATCTTGGTCATGTGGTCCTGGAGCTGCGACTGGTCTTGCACCAGTTTTCTGTTGTCCTCGTTTAGGCGATCACACTCCCCGACCACACGACTGTTCTCCTCTCAGAGACGGATCACTTCAGCTCCTAAGCCTGCACTACAACTGTTACTACCAACAACGCAACAACACTTGTCAGTAGTCGGTATGATAAAATGGCTACTTACTTGTTCTTTTCCGCTCTTTCTTACTGAGCTGGATGACCAGGTTCTGGTTCTGGGAATCTTGCACCGTCTTTTCATGATCGGCGGCTTCAAGTCACTGGCGCAAGCGGTCCACCTCCGTCGTCAGCTCCTTGTTGTTTGCAACGATCCCCTCGATTTGGTCGAAGCATTTCTTGCGGTACCTTGCAGTCTTCATTAAGTCCTATGTGTAGATAGCTAAGTAAGACAACTACGACTAGACCGCAAGACAAGGGGGTGAAGCGAAGCTTACCTGCACTTCCGTAACAAGCCGCTTGGCCACCCGTTCAACTTTCTTGGTTTCTTCGACCTCTGGGATTTCCTCATGGATAACCCATTGGTCGTTCCACCAACGCAACACATAAACATGTTGTTGCTTGTCTTGCGGATGGCCCAGGACCTCCTCCACCTCGTCCTCTTCGGGCTCTTCTTCGGGTCCTGGTGCTGGCTCGGCGTCAGCAGCATCTGTGATCACCATAGCCTTCCCATGAGCTGCAGCGTCAATAAATGTGGTATGTGCTCTCACCTCCGGCCGCTACTCCTCGGTCTGCTATGTTACCCTCGATGCTGAGGTGTTGCCCTCAGCAGGTTTAGCGCTCGGAGCACTCGTGCCCGGCTCGGCTGATCCCTCGACCACCCTCGTGCTCGGGGACTGTCGCGACTATCCTTGTGCTCGGGGACTGTCCCGACCACCATCGTGCTCGGGGACTGTTCCGACTACTCTCGTGCTCGGGACTGTCTCGACCGCCCTCGTGCTCGGGGACTGTCCCGAATACCTTTGTGCTCGGGGACTGTCCCGACTACGGTTATTCTCGGCGATTCATCATTTTCCCCATGCTGCGCTCGAGGACTGCCCCGACCACTCTCCGACCATTGCTCGGGGACCACTCTCCTCGGCTACATGTGATTTGTACTCACATACAGTTGAGAGGCATTTATTTTTTCTCACTTAGACCTTGCTACAAGGCTAATACCTCGCCTTCCAGCAAGCTTGAGGACTATATCGGTACGATGCACCTGCCGGTGCAGCTCGTATCGCTTGTACGACGATTGGATTCTTAACTTAACTAGGAATTCTTTTTAGACCCTGGCACCACGTGTCTACGTCACCTACTACCAGACTCGGGGACTAAGTGGGCACACTTCACCTTGCGGTGAATGTGCTTATTTTATCGACCCCTATGCTCTGACCGTTGGCCATAATTACTACTGTACAAGGGTCACTTACATTTCTTTTCAGAAATACAAGTGGGCACACTTGATCAGGAAAGAAATCTTTTTATTTTTTCTTTAGAGCACCATGCATTCTTCGGACAACCGGAATCTTCGGCTATAATCGTGGTCTACTGCTCTCTGTGCTGACCAGAATGCTGGCACATTTGCTTGGTCAATGTTTCAACCAGTTGGAGATGACATGAAGACAGATCGCATTAGCCAAAAAAGATCAAACGGCGTGTCGCAACATAATACATGGTGCTCGAGGACTAGCTGTGGGGGTATTAACCCCTATACCCTTACGGCTAGGTTTGGACCGGCCCGGACCAGGGGGTTCAGCCCACTAGAAGACGACGCGTGGCCCAGCCGATCTGCTCGGATTCCCACGCAAGGAAATCAAGGCAGACTTGGAGATCAAGCAAGATCCTGGTCGGTTAGAATATGAATTCTTATCCGGCCACCTATGGCAATTGTAACTGGTTGGGATTAGTTTCCAGATCTGTAACCCTGCCCCCAAGACTATATAAGGCGGGCAGGAGACCCCTCTCGAAAATCATCTTATTTATACACAGCAATACAATCAGACGCATGACGTAGGTATTACGCCTTCACGGTGGCCGAATCTGGATAAAATCTCGTGTCTGTCTTGCGTCACCATCTCGTTCGTAGCTTGCGCACCTGTCTGTCGATAATCTACTACCTTGAGCATACCCCTAGATAGACTGCCGATCATATTTCGTCGACGGGAGGATACACGGGCAAAGGAAGGAATTGTCGAATTGATGTGCGCGCGCAAGAACAGGGCGCACCAACGTGGTGTCCTGGTTTTGGGCGGGGAAATGTTCATGTGATAATATTTATGGCATGGCACTAGGGCAGTATGGGCATGCTGTACTAGCCGTTTGTATTAAAAAAAAAAACCTACCACCCTGTTCTCTCCTTCTTCAATTGTTAAAATTTGGAGTCAAGTAGTACCCATTCATTCTTAATTAATGGTTTAGTGTTGTTTGTGATGATGTGGTTGATGAAAAGATTAGCACATGAGCAAAAGGTGGTTTGTTTGGGAGGAATATGACATCAAGTGGTTAACAAAACAACCATAATAAACATGATAAAAGTAGCGATCTAGCACTTTTGACTTCGCATTTTTCTTCTTTTGGCTTTCAGTTTTCGCGTGTTTGGAGAAAGGGATATATGCTCACAATGTGTATGGTTGTTGCCCCACCCCCACCAATCCCATTTCCATGAGATTCTAATGGGAGGACAGCGTATGGGAGGGAATGTTTGACTATTGTGATCGTGGACATTTAGTGAGAATGTTTATGATAGGGACCGTTGCTCGATGCTGAGTTAAGCTTAGGTCCCATTTTTGTTTGCTAGACTAGAGCTATGTTTGTTTCCATGTCTGTGGACTGTGTACCTTGTACTTATTTCAGAATTATTGATCGCGAGGACGGGGGATTTGCGAAAGTGAAAGTTTTTACCTTAAAATTGTCTCTGTATTCCATTTTTTTTTCTTCATCATTTGAACAGTATGTATCTCTGTATTCCAAATAAGATCTGAAATTTATGGGAACCTCACGGTACTACACAATGCAGTGCACGCAACTAGGAGTGAATCATGATGAATGCATTGCAAGGACTCCATGCATATGGTTGGTTAGCTAGCCAGGAAGTTCATCTTCATTCTCTTCTGTAGAAAAGGAATGCATTTGGCCTTGACTGCCATTTACAATCTCGTCCTTGCTCCATGCCTTGCAGAAAGGTACAAAGTAAATGGCCCCATTGTCATATACTGCGCTGTGGTGTACATAGGACCAGACAGTGACTCATCCATGAGAAATTTCTCACAGATAAAAAAGAGAAGAAGAGGCGCGCGAGAGGAGAAAAAAACTCAGCAAGGCGAGAGTCCACTCATTGTAGGTAGTGGCTTGGCAATCCTTTTGAGGAGGTCTCCTCTTTTGTGGTTTGTGTTATGTGCCTGCTGTTCTTGCTCTAAGCAGCACAATGTCTTTTTGAGAAGTGGTGGTGGTGAACACAGACTGACAGAGTGACAGATGGGTCCGGCTAAACTGCACATGATGGGGTCCGATTGTCTGTCATTCTATGTAAAGGAATTCCTTAAAGAGATCACTTGTAGAAGTGCCTTTTGTGCACCGTGGATCCATATGGGCAATTGCATGGGGAGATAGGATCATAGGATGATATTTCCTGCTTTGTGCCATGCTTTGGTGCTCACATATCTTGCTTGCAACCTTTGACGCAAGATACGAACGATCATGTTGCTCCTCTTTTGGTTGCGGCAAGTTGAGTGTCTGTAACTCTTGTACTAAACCATCATCGTTTACCATGTCAAAACTTCAGAATTGTCTATGCAAGTTAATAGTGAAAATCCAAAAATTATCACTGATTCATATATACGTCTTTGTGCTTCTTGTGGGCACGACAAAAAGTTCAGAGCAAATGCAAACTGAGGAATATAAAATTTAACAGACAAGCGAAACAAAAATAACTAACTATTAGAGAAACTTACACCAAAACCATTAATAGAAACTGTAACAAGAAGACTATGGAGGCATGGAAATATTTTCAGATGCATCCCTGGTGCTTCCTGGTTGATGTTCCTTTTCTCAATTACTCAATAAGTCTTTTCACTGATCAAAGTAGAAAGAGTGCTGATGCAACAGGCTAGCTCTAGCACTCTGTAAGCCTTTGCGTGGGCCCACCAGTCTACGGACCTTGCTTAAAACCCTTGGTTAATCACAATTCACAGACCGTGTGCGTCCATGAATGCTGTAAATCTGTAATCAGTGTAGCCGTAGCACAAGGATGGCCGCGGAAGCAATCCTGCTGCTGCCGTGCCGTATCCAGAACAGGCATATGGTTGTGGCATTTGCAGGCTTTGCTACCACCTGAGGATTGGTCATTGGAAAATCACTGTATTTGACTGATCTTCTTAATAGCAGGGCTGTTCGTCTCTGGACAAATTTCTTCTGGAGAAACTTTGATGGTCTATATCTACTAGAATTTATATGGGCTAGTGCCCATATATGCAGAAATTCTAATAAATCCCAAATATACATTGCTTGTGTCCCTAATTGGTTTTAATATTTAAACCCACTAGTAGAAGTAGAAGGTGCGTCATCGATCAGTATCATATTGCTAGTTAATATGAAGGTAGCGAATTCTCCTCCCTATATGTACCAAACCCGCCTAGGAAAGGCGCACAAAATTACTAAATGGGATCTCCTAGGTTTAGGAATTCCTAAGGTAGATCAGATTTTTTCCCCCTTCTCTCTGTTGCGCCCTCACCATAGAGGCCGAATAAGTTTTTTTTGAAAGTGCTTTGCACAACTACTCGTGTTCTTCACCATGGGTCGCCTTTAGGCCAAAGTCAACTAATGCTACCGTACTACTTTGATCAGTCGTCAAAAAAAAACATTGCTCCTCCACCAGCCATGATGACCAATCAACTCGGTCATTGTCGTGTGGATTGTTGCTACATCAAGTCATTGCACTGCGTCGAGTTACTACATTGCATCAGCTAAGTTCGATCACATCAATGTAGCCAGTTAGACCCGAGTAATAGCATCGGCGATGCCCCTGGCGCTGGTCATGTTTAAGGGTACAATTTACTATACCACTCTATTATAGTTTATTTTGTTCCTACTACTACTACTACTTGTTGTTTGTGTATATGCTAATTTATGAGAATAACATGCTTTATTTAATTAATACTAGAATTGTGCATGTATTACCTTTGTCATGATTTATATTTGGAATATAATCCTGCAAATGCCTAATTCTCCAACAATATCGACTTAATTTATTCAATGTTTATGTTTATGGTATTAGGGCAAATACATAGGTTGTTTTATGCATTGTCACATAATCTTGAGATGATAGGATGTCATCTTTAAGGTGTCTCGTAGTAATTTCATAGTCCCTTAATTTTGTGCTAAGGAACAAATCAATGTTGTGAGTTGTATGACAACAACCCATAAAAATGATGCATGAGTGGTCCTATATCCCTCAGTTTTATCTTATAAGATGGCTGCTTCATAAAACTATTGATTTCACTTAGTCCACATCATAAAAGCATTACATGAGGCTGAGATATGAGATGGCTAATATCTACCAAATCAATTTAGAAGATAATTTATGGTTGCGTATCAAACCAATATACAACTAGTTGTCTCGTGTAAGGTGTTAAGGAGTCAATTTTGCAAGAAAACATAATTGATATTGTAACAGGACAATAAACTATTTTGACACATATAGTTATGTGAAAATTATCCTTGGCCAATTTTTTAAATATAGTTTACTTTTTAAACCATACCCATTACTTAAATAAAACAATATTTTTTTACATGAAAAAAATAATATTACTAGATTATTAATCATAGAAAGATACTTCAATGGCATCGTATTGTATATTACTTTTTTGTAACACGTGTTAGGATACTGGAATATGTTTACAGTAGATATTGTAGGTTTTCGTTGATTCATGTTAGGATACTGGAATATGTAACACGTGTTAGGAAACTTGAATGCTCTGCATTCTGCAACTGCAAGCGTTGAGATGCTTCAGAAAAGTGAGAAAATCTCGGAGTGAATACCAAAATTGAAAACCGAAACGTAATGGCCCAACTAAGCCCATTAATGGGCTGGGCTCGTTTTCCCAGGCACACTGGCCTAACCAAGCCCCGTAAAAGCCCAAGTGGGTGTTTGCCTGGTCATGGTGGGACCTTTTTTCAGATAAAATTAAAAAAAAAAGCTTCCGCTCAAAAAAAAGATAAAAAAAGGCTTTATTGAACGCAAGACAATTACACCCGTCCTTCATCACACATTCCTACTATTCGAGGACTTACTGGGGTCCTAGATAATAGGTTGTCAGGCTATCAAATGTTAGTTTCATTAGTCTGTAAACACATAAAAATTGTAATCAAAATTAGGGGAAAAAACGCATAGAAAAATTATAAGGTTCCAAATAGGGCCTGAACGGCTGCGTCACTGTTCATAACAGGAGGGGAGACGTAGTGGAAATCAGCAAAGTTGTAACGACCTCCATCCCACAAATTGACAACATGTCTTGTATTTGGCATGAAAGTACTTAGAACGATCACATGACATTAACAGTAACAAAACTAACTAAACCTGCTGCCTACCCAACATGACTACTCAGAGCATGATATCACACTGGCATGTCAGCCTGATCAACAATCAGATGCACTACGGAAAAGGAAAACAGAATTCTAACAAACTCGTTTTAAGGCTAATTCTCCGGGTGGGATTAGAGTTCATTTCAAAGAGAAAGAGATGTACAAAATGTTTTCATCCGATCAGGTCTCAGGGGCCCAAATTAGTACTGAGAAGCATGTACAATTGTCACTGATTACTTTTATAACCTACTAGTTCCCCAATTTCCCTCCAACTCGTCAGGCAAAAAAAGAGTTTCTGAATTCTGACCAATTCTCATCAGCTAAGGTACCCAAAACTCTCTCAAGCTACACGCAACGATGCATTGTTCACCGGCGGGCATCTCGGCCTTCGACAGCGTCTGGTGGTCCTTCCCCACCTTATTATGCCCAGTGCATCGGCGTCCAAGTCAGCAGGGACAAGAGATGGTGATGCCTGTGGTGGTGGGCTGACCTTGGTTTCCTCTACCTCCATGGCAACAGCCACGCTTCTTGCCCGGCGCCTCCCTCTCGGCTGCTGCTTGTTCCGGCCACGTTTCGCCGGCGTGGCTGGCTTGGACCTTCCAAGTGCACGAAGATCCTCTGATACCTCGTGCTTCGGTAATGACGCAAGGCTTGGCAGGATGTCCTTCTGAAAGTCTTTCCTCTGTCGACGTCCTCGCCCTCTACCTCTCTGAGGTTTTGAGACAAGATCTGAAGCTGCAGAGCTATGGCCACAGTTACGGTTATCCTCCTGGGTGGTTCTTTGTGTTGAATGGTACTCGTTGCTTTTGGTTTCTTGCAGCTTCAGTGTTGCAGCCTCAAAGTCATCATCACTGTCCTTGTCCAACACTGTGTTATCTTTGGATATAGCTAGGTCAGCGAACCAATGCAAAATGTCAGGTTGAGGAGATGCTGGCTGAACGCTATCATTCCACATTTCTACCAGCCTCTCTGCTGCTGCTATGGCGAGAGGATCCTGTGAAGGATCATTGGGTTCATGAGGAACAATTTCACCTGATTCATGAGCATCCATCTCTGGATCATAGATTATTGGCAAGGCTTCATTCAGGTCAATGAGATTCCTAATATCTGTGTCACTTTCCTTGCACTGGGGTTGAATTTCCATGTCAGCTTCACACTTAATCGATGGTCCAATGTTTAGGTCATACTGTAAAGTGGGTGAACACTGAGAATCTTTTTCAGCGCCAACACTGATGGGAAAGGTGGGGACTCTTGTGCTACTTTCTGAATATAATGTGGGGCTAGGCAAAATCTGGGTATGGTCCTTTGCATAACTTGATGGGACTTGTGATTCCATCAGGCTTACTGGTTTCTTGCTGAGCCTGATACCAACCACTGATTTCTCGCTTCCCTGTTCCCAAGTGGCAGCGGCATCAAACGGTGTGTCATTCAGATCTATATCCATCAGGTTATCATGGAGTGCAGGAAGCTTTTGATATCCTGCACCTACCTGAATCTTCAGTGAATGATGATAGGGTGCCTTTGAAGTAGAATCCATAGAGATACCATTGGAAAGGGCATCCTTAGCAGTGAATGTTTCAGCAGCACCACAATGACTCTTAGTCAAGTAGCTTGTGTTGTTGCTTTGCCACGGAGGATTCAGTGCATGATTGAAGCCAAGCGGAGCAAGGATCGAGTGATTGAAGGTGCTAGCACTGGGAGCGTAATGTCCCATTGAGGAACCAGTACAATTTTGTTTGTACCATGCCATGCTAGTGTTTGAGTCTGAATAAGAAATAGGAAACTACATTAGTGTGCACTGATGATAGTGATTTAAATACAAAGGTATAAAACATGCCCAAAAAAAGTTGTAGATCTTACCATCCTTTCTCTGTTGAAATGAATTGTTGTTCCTTATTTCCTCGTTTGCTCCAAAGAACCTTGAACCAGATGCTTTACCAGCACATTTTTCTTTTAGTTTTGCTTCCAAGCTTATGAGGTTCAAGTTCACTCCCTGTGATACATGACGCTGGTTCTGGGGAGCAGATATTCCCACACCAAGAAAATCTGTAAGATTCATACTAGATGATTCTTCAACTGGTTTATTCAGTATATACGCAGCTGAGCTGTGATGTGCCTGTATATCAGTACTCCAACTCTTCATATGTGAATAGCCCTCACTATTTTGAAGGTTAAGCTTGACATTTCCAAAAAGAACAGAACCATTAGCCCCAGGCAAACTTTTCGAAGGCCTCACTTCCAGTATCTCCACATCATCATCATTGTCGTCGTCAGCGTATACATCTGCTGGAAGCTGCAGGTCGAACATTTTCTTTTGAGGCCTAACATTGTTATGCCTCAAAGGAGTTCCACTCACACTATATTGTGAACTACTTTCATTTATCAAATCGATGCATGATTGCTTAGGATCATGTCCAGAAATAGGATTTGCAGTTTGCTGCATTCCTTTAACATCACCAAGCAGTGCCTGTGATGCAGAGGACCTTGGCTGCAATACATCTGCATAACTAGGACAACCATTGAGCTCTTCTCTTTGGAACCGTGCCATTAGGTCGTTCTGAATTTTGTAAAGACGATGAAGCTCATACACCTACATAGACATCAAAATGGTAAAGGAAATGAGCTATTAGAACTATAGACAAAAATAAGAAAACAACACCACTGTAAGGAATGCCTTTTTTATAGCTTCATCAAAACATACCTGTTTCCGAAATGTAGCTTCATGTACAAGCATTGTCCGCTTTATCATTTCCTTGTCATAATGTACAGATCCATTTGAAGCTATTATTGTGAACTTCTCAGCAAGATACACACTTGGTTTGCTCTCCTTGTGATACGGCAACACATTGCCATTAGAATTTACACTAGAATGTTCCATGTCAAAGTATTCTGGAATATAGGTCTCGCCCTCAGCTTTTATTCCCATATCTGTCAAGTACTGACACAGAAAAGTTAGGTTAGAGCTATCATTAGAGAATCACAACAAATCAGCACAAAAATTGTCTATAAGCACAGCCTTCCTTTTGGATTTCACTTTGGAAAATATGAGAAGGTGCACATGCTAAAATGGCCACAACTGTAATGCTATTAACATATAGATGCCATAACAGAATGTTTCATTAAGTCGATAGAAAATTGTCCATATTTGCAGCCTCTCTTTGGATTTCACATAGGGAAAAAAATGAGAAAGGGAACATGATGAAATGACCAAAAAGAGGGTGCTACCAAACATTAAAAAACCATCCTATAGGTAAATGACAATACTGTAGTAATGTGATCTTTGCATGGGACAGGAAGTTGACCACAAATAAACAACACTCTACACCCCCAAAGAAAATTACCCACTGTTAACAGATTAAACTCATTAGCTGATTAAATGTTTTTATCACAATTACAGCCTCTCTGAATGTTTTCCAGCCCAAATGGCATTGGCCTAGAAAAGTCTGATCAACTAATATGCCATATTTTATCAATATCAAGAATAAGGAAGCAGAGCAACAGTAGCCTTTGTCTACCCATGACAATTATTTCAGGCATAAACAAAACATCTTTTTTGTTGGAACATCAACTGGTACATCTCTACTCTAACAGTCTTCACTGAATTTGCAATGTCTAATAGTCTAGACCCTGGCTGTCGCTTTCTGTAAACAATGAATTATGGTCCATTATAGCTCTTTATTTAATGACGACATAAAAGATCAATTAACAGTTACAGACACTGAATATCAAAGCATTGGCTTTCAAGCCCACATTTGGGAAAATATCGTCAAACATAATAACCAATTCAGCAAAATATAGTTTTATTCATGCAAAAGAGGAGAACCACCACACAAAAGTAAACTGTATCAATGTTATGGACAGATGTTTAAATTTGTTAGTATCATTAATTTTGCTACAGCTAATTACATTTCTGGAATCAGTCCAGATAATTAAGAAGCCAAAAACTGAAATAAACATCATGGTTTGGAGACCGGGTGTGAAGATATCTAACTTACAAAGTGGTCAAATATGAAACAGTACCCAGTGGAAGAATCTGCAGATGAAGTCTCTGTAGTTCAAGGACCGCTGGCTTGTTCTTATTCAGCACCTTTTGCAGCACAGGAAAATGCACCTGGAAGTGACCTGAAAATTGGCAATCACAGCTCGTAAGCAGACATAAAACAGAGAATCGGAAGTAAGCCCCTAATTTCTGCAAACTCTGACCATGAGCAATCATTACAACTTTAAATAATGTAACTGCAGTGGAGACCAAATTGCAATGGGGGTTAAACAAGTAATCAACATCCCAGAAAATTAGTTTTGCTTGGGAAAATATCTAAGTGCCAGTAATCTTATCTATCGAAGAAAATGCTGAAAATCTAGTCCAAAGTGAGTGAAACAGCACAGAGGTGAAGCCCTCGAACCACATCACAAGAATGCACATAGAGAAAGCATTACTTAGCCATTCTTTACAGACACTTCAATTTTGATCAACAAGTAAGATAAGGATCTTCTCTGATGACAAACAGAAGGTAAAACAAGCATTGGTTCAGAAAACCGCAAGAAGGTCATCTCATACTACTTACCAAGTTCTGGAATGCAAAACGACGGTGGCTGAGGGATTCTGCGAGCCGAGCCTGAAGCCTCTGTATGTGAAGAAACTGAGCTATGAATGCCAGCTTATCAGTTCGTCTTTATCATAAGCAGAAGAAAAATCCAGGTTGCGTCAACAACAAGAGACCTGTAACTTGGCATTTGCAGGACGTCAGGGTATGGGAAGAAAAAGAAAATGTTAAGGGAAATAAATGCAAGCGACAAAAAAAATTGAAGACAAGATCACAAACCGCAGGAAACTGTGGAGCCAGAAGGATTCCGAACATTAAATTAAAGCGCTAAAAAAACCAGAGCTTTCCGAAACAATTCTTGAAACCACAACATCACAAGCACACTGCAAGAACAATAATCAAACCAAAACCAAGAAAGCTCCCAGCTTTCCGACACTATTATCCAACCAAAAAGCGCAACCAAAACCACGAAATCGAAAAGGACACGAATTTTTCGCGCACACAAAATCTAGGCAGAAGTAGAACATCATATGGCCAAATCTAGGCAGAAGTAGAACATCATCATATGGCCAAGAACAGAGGGGAGAACCTCCAAGAACAAGGCTTCCGACCCGACCTCCTCCGCTGAAACAATGGCGACCAGACCGAACCAGAACAGACCAGAGGGAAGCAGCCAAGAACAGGAGATAATCCGTCCCCTCACCTGCTCACCATGTCACGGGGAGACGAAGCCCACCGGCCGCATTGGAACTGCCATGATCCAACAAAAGATTCCGCCTTTCCCCACTTCCTCAAACAAGGAGACAAGGCCAACCAAACAAACAGCAACACCTATAAACAAGTACTAATTTATCGCCATCCACATGGACAGAGATACAATCCTTCGTCACTAGGCCATGGACGGGAGGAGACCCAGATTAGATTGGCCGGCAGACGACGATGAGAGGGATCTTCTCCTCCTCGACTCCCTCTCTCTTGGTCTCTCCCCTTTCTCTATCTAGTGGAGAAGAAGAGGAGAAAAAATGGGCTTCTCGAAGAACAGGAAAAGTTTGTCAACTTCTGGGCTTCTTCTCTGCCGGCTCCTCTTGTAGGAGGACTGGAGTATATATTGTTCTCACTCTACCAAGGTTTGGTGGTAGATAGGAGAAGGCATTGATTTTTTTCATCACTTTGCATTGGGTTTTGGGGGTGGAAAAAGCCATAAATTAGGGGCTTCTCTGTGCCTTTCCCATTCCTCTCTTCTTTTTTTTTTCTTCCCCTGTGGTGAGTTCAGTCTTTTGGACAATTTCAGACCTGGGAGATTCTCTGCCTCCTCTCTCTCTCTAGTCTGTAGGAGCATAGGAGTAGTGCCTTTCTGGCTTTCTCTCTCTCCTGTGCCTCTGGATTGGAGTATGGAGAAAGGAAAGGCAGGATGATCATAAATGTAGCACCACCGCTACATGCACACACCAAACCTGCAAACCGAACAGCATAATTCTTGTCCCCTAGCTGACAGGTGACAAATTCACAACTAATCACCTGATATTTTCAAAGTGCTGCTGAAAGGGACGTCTTATCTTGTCGTTGATCTAGACACAGGTGTTTCTTTCCTCGCTAATTTTGGTTTAGATTTATGAGTACTAGTGCATAAAAAAAATCCGGAACAGGAGTCAAAAGCCGGAGCCGTTTCTTCAATTCATTTCTTTCTCCGGCTGCGTAATGGATGGTTTAATGAGACATTATGTCATTTTCTGGACCTGGATTCGAAGGATTCCTATTGTACTCGCGTCCATTGTACTGGTCAATTCTTCCAGACAAGGACAATCATTTATCAAAACCATTACACAACTTGGATAAAAAAATGCATGGTACTATGCATCGGTACCTACCTACCGAGATGTTCAATTGATGGAGTATTTCTTCCTTAAACCACTATTGTCTATTTCTCGCATACATAATAAGAACTCAATCTCTATAACGGCGATGGGTCGTGCGTTCGTGCACTCACGTGACCCATGCGCGCGCCGCATGCCAGAGGAAGAAGAAAGGGTCAGGGAATCAACTCACTAGCGGCTGTAGAAGAGACTTTACGAGACGACGGTCGTGACACGGCGGTGGCGGCGGGCGGGGCTAGGCGGCGGGCCGCCACTCGCCAGGGCGATGGGAGGTGACGGCTAGGTGGGGCTGGTGGCGGGGGAGTCGCGACGCAGATGATTAGGGGAGGACGGGGTCGAGGGTTGGGGGCTGAGGCGGGTGGCGCGGCGAGGCGGCGGGGTGGTGGAAGCCAGAGGTGGGGGTGAGGACGAGCCGGTGAGGTCGCGTGCTCCTTAAATGCGTGACCCGTCAGCCGTCACGCGTTAACTCCGTCCTAATAATAATATAATATAATCTATTTGTATGTATTCAATTATGATTAGTTTTCGCCAAGAAATGAACCTTTTCTTTTTCTTTTATGGCAAGCACTTTCAGATTCTCTATTAGGCCTATTTCTTTTCCGTTACATGATTTTCTTTTACTAGTGAGTTAGGACATGTTTGGTTCCTGGCCAAGCGCCATCTCTCTGCAGCTATGAATTTTGGTCGCCTAGCATCTTGCCATGTCGCGAACTAAACATACCCTTAGCTTTACCTAAGAGAGAAGGAACCATCATGGTTTTGATATTCACTTGTGTGCCCCACTAGAAATGGCATGGCCTATGTGCCCCATCACCCAAAATGCTGTAGATTTGTGTGTGTTTTTCTTTTCTAAACCAAACGAGAGTAGCGAGATTCCCTCAACTCGTGTTGTTGTTGTTGATTGATGCAATAGGAGCAGCATCAGTGGCTTAGTACCGCATGTAAGTGTTGAGTTGTGATCTAAATTCAGTTATGTACGAGATAAAGGCTAACTTCTGACGGAGCGAAGCGAGGGTTCGCTCCGTCAGAAGTTAGCCTTTATCTTGTACATAACTTCGCCTATTAGGGTTTTTTCATCTCTATATATACTTCATGTAAGCCGTCGTCTTGAAAAAAAAAGTTATAAATCCCCGACATTTGTAACCTCACCCGATATAGTGAAGATTTGCTGGCTGGTGCCCGTGGTTTTTTCCTTCTTTCTTGGGAGGGTTTTTCACGTTAAAATCTCGTGTCCCCTGTGTTTGATCTACTGTTCTTCGTCGTTTATATTGCCTATCGTTTTTAACAGTAAGGCCTTGTTTAGATCCAGGGCGGAAAGTTTTGGAGTGTCACATAGGATATTACATGGGGGTATCGCATAGGGTGTTCCGATACTAATAAAAAAATAAATTACAGAATCCGTCACTAAACGCGAGATGAATTTATTAAACCTAACTAACCCGTTATTAACACATGTGTTACTGTAGTACCACATTGTCAAATCATGGGCTAATTAGGCTTAAAAGATTCGTCTCGCAATGTAGTCGCAATATGTGTAATTAATTATTGTTTAGTCTATATTTAATACTTCATATATGTGTCTAAACATTTGATAATATAAGGTGTAAAGTTTTAGGGAGGAAGAGGGGCGGGCCGGTTTAGCAGGACTGAAAAATACTGTTCCGGCTGATCGTTGTGAGAGAAAAATACTGTTCTGGCAGAACGTAAACAGTGATTTCGTGAGGTGACTGGCCAGCCAGCCAACCGAACACTGCCATAAACCAACCGGCCAGCACAGAAGTTATGTTTCTCTGGAAAAAAATTCTGCCAATGAAGCATATTGTTTCAAGGCTTGCAGGAAGGTGATAACTCTGGGCAGCGGGCCAGCAAGTTGCCCGAAACATGGCAGCTGCTGCAGAGTGACGAGAGTGAACAGAGCAACGGCCAGTAGGGCTGGGGGAAAAAGGTGGCCGGGCTCCTCTCACAGCCCCCACAGCACACACATCCCTGCTCCATCAAGATTCGGGCGGAAGATTCTTGCTCCATTTCTTGGGCAAAGTTGACTACCGGAGAATTTAATTCTGCTGTGTTACTTGAACAAATATAAGTAATATACTATTACTCATATAAATACACTATGATTTCATATCTAACAACCAACCCTACATCCTGTAGGCAGTTAAAATTGACTAGGGACATGCTAATTACTCAGAACCAAAGCCATAGAAAAGCCCCTATTCTTTCAGTTACCTTAAAAGATGCTGAGGCCGGGCCCCGGACAGGTGCATGAGGTCAGAAGCAGCCTCATTTTACAGCACATCGAGGTGTACTAATCCCACTGAGATTGAGAGGCTTACCGTAAGCAAGCAGAGGTGAGGCGGCTCCAGTGGTCACGTGATGGATGGGTGCTTTGTTTATGGTTGCATCAGCATCGGCATCGCATTCGCATCACGGAGAAGGAGCACGAAAAGGACAGTCTCCGAGATCTGCCAGGGGCAGTTTCGCCATTTCTTTATGCCGACCAAGGCGGCCCTCAGATCCCCCGGAGATCTTCTGCGCCCAACAAGCATACTGTGTGTTCCTGCTGCAATGGAAATTTGACCACACTACTGATTACTGAATGTGTGTGGACCTGGTGTGGTGATTATTGGAGTTTCAGAAACCCCGGTAGATTAACATAATCGGCCTGTTCGCTGTTTGGTTTCTGGACTAATTTAGATTGGCTGGTGCTTGTTTATTGTAAGAGGGCTGGCTGATTTGGGCTGGCTGAAACCAACAAGCGAACAAGCTGAATATATTCAGATTAGGTAGGTACATATATCCTCATGTCCAGGCTCAAAGATGCCTTCCATTCCAAAAGTAACGATTGGACCCCCAGGCGTTAGCAAGAAGGAATATCGGGTTAGCAACTTGCACTCGTAACAAAAGCAGCACGGGAACACAGAATTGAGCTTCTAGGTATATGTATCCATAGCACTAGTCTAGTAGGCCAATAAACCACAAAACGCCCGCCGGTGGTGGCTGGCTGGCCAGAGAGGCGCGTGGGGTTAGGGCGCGCGTCGGCGAGTAGGCCGTGCGCCGGGGGAACAGTGCCATAGAACAGGGCCGCCCGCAGGCATCCCAGAGCCGGGGAGGGCGTCGTCGCGGGGTGGAGGACGGCCGGCGGTGGCGGCAGACCTCCAAATCCGGCCGGGACGGGGCGGAGGAGGGCCGGCGGCGGCCGGGATCGGGAGCTCGCCCACGCGTCGGTCAGGGGAGCTCGCCCACCTGGCCGTGATTGAGCAGAGCTCCAACAGCCGCACGAGGAAGATGGTGGCAAGCTGCAGCAGAGAGCCGCATGAGCCACGACCACCACCACCCGTGGCCTGTATCCCGTGACAAACCACGCCGCGAGCAGCGGCACGGGCGCCCCTACCGCGAACGATAACGCGGAGGCCGCCGCGCGCCTGGCTCGGGCTCGAGAGGATGCCCGCGAATGTGGCCTGGTCCGATGGTGCTCCGTCGTCTCCGTCTTCGTCACTCGCCGCCGACTCCTCGTCCTCCTCCTCCTCCGCCGCGCGCTTGTCGCTGGGGGCTAACTTGCACGTGGATCCAGCCGCGCCGCTGACTGAGCTAGCCATGGACGCGGGTCAGGCCAGCGCCGCCGCGGATGGGGCCGCGACCGTTTCCGTGGTGGCGGCGATAGAGGTCACCGCGGGCGGGCGAGCGAGCGTGGCCGCGCTAGCGTAGGAGCCAGGAGGGTGACTGTCACTTCTGACGACAGCGTCACGGGACACGGTGGCGGCCGTGGCTGCGCGCGGCGGGGTGGCGACGCCGTGTGCGACACGTTCTGGCGCAGGGCGACGACGTCAGGGTGTGGAGTCCAGGGAGAGCTGCCTGGTGTCCTACGCGGCACCATCCCGGGCTAGCTGAGGTCGATGCGGCGGCGCCTCGTGTCTGCGCAAGGGAACACACTCGACTAGCGCTCGCACCACGCTCCTCTCGCCGCCGGCTAACTCCACCATGAAGTCCATGCCCCGTCGAGCCAGCTGCCGCTGGCGGTGAGCTCAGACGGTGGCTAGTCGGCGGCGGGCGCAGACGGTGGCTGGTCGACGGCGAGCGCGGACAGTGGCGGACTTGTCGAGTCCTTGAAGTAGGCGCCTGGCTCAGGAGCGAAACGCCGAGGGCGGGACGAGCTCGACCGGGGGTGAAGGAGACCGTGGCTGTGACGAGCTCCGCCAGGCACAGGAGACGGCGGTTGCGGTGAGCTCAGCTAGGGCGCATGAGGCGACAGCCTGGGCGAGCAGCGCGTGCTCTGCAGGGGCGCTCGACGAGGCAACCGCGGGTGCACAGGTCGCGGGTGCGGGCGCTACAGCCCCACGGCCGTGAGCCCGGCCGACCGGCCGCCTCTCAACCACCGTCGCAGATGCACGAGGTGCTGTCACAGATGAACGAAGAAGCGCACGATGAAGAAGTGAGGTGAGGGCATTTGGGACTTTTTCCAGCGCATATTGACACCGTTAGATGGAAAAAAGTGGACGAAACAGCTTGAGAGGCAAAAAAAAAAAAGTAAAGTGTCATAGCGCATAGGTGTGTTCGAACTTTTTAGTGTCATGTAGGTCTAGAGCATCTTTCATAATGGCACACAGGTAAAAAGCTCATTCGAAATAATCTCTGCCTTTGTCTTTCGATGTACAATCAACTATGCTCAGCGGAAACAAACACAAAATTGTCTTTGCTGAATCTACTGTCTTCTCGGTTCTCACCTTTGCTCTATGTCGTTTGAGCTACTTTTCAGCTATAGAATAATATTTTTCTCTAACAATATTTTAGTATAAATATCAGCATAAGTCAAATTTCATAAGTCAAATTTCAGCGTAAGCGAACAGGTTGACTGAAGTTCTAAATGATGCCACTCGTCGAGAAATGGCAACTATCTTCTCACCTTCAAGGCTTCTGTAGATCAAATGATGGCACGAGTGCAGATGTTGAGAAATGCCAACCAACTGACTGACCGACTTATCACTGTACTGGCAGTATTTTGACTGTGCCTCCCGTCACCAGCTTTCGTCACGGTGGCAACAGAGCAAAGCCGATGGCAGGACTGCTATACTACGCTGTTAAATGGTTGAACGAACAAACGCGCCTCTGGGCGTTCAGAAATCAGGACCATCATGGAAACTTCTGTACCATGCCACGGCGTCTCACTGACAGGGCAGCGCCATAGTTACTGTAGCTGGTCCTTCCTCCCATCAAACTACGACCATGTTCGCTTTTCGTACTGTTTCAGAAAAAAAAAATAGTGTTTTTCTCTTCTAATAAATCAGCATCGGCATCAACATCAGCCGTTTTTCGAAGCAGCCGAATAGGGCATATGTGGCCGAGCATTGCACAAGGAGTTTTGACCTGCTTGAACTCAGCCAACTCTCTTAACATGCGAAGAACTCAGACTATCTGTCCATAGACCATCATGGATATCTGGTCGAACCGTGCTTTCTGTCCCCAACCGTGAGTTTAGTAGTCAACTCATGGAACACTTCATCGAGTTGTATCCAGCTTGAGCCAACTGTTTTCTGAGACGCTGTTCCTTTCATCTGCACCCTTGCCTTCACCATGCCACCACATAGATGTTCGCGCACTCGCCACTCGGCAGGACAGAGTAGTCCCTGCATTTGAGGGTTGCTGGTTGCAGTCGGCATACATTCAGCAGGGACCCCCATAACCCATATGAGTATACGACCCCATTAGCCTGTCTCCATGTTAGCAAAGTGCCAGCGCCGGCCACTTACCCTTGCCGCACCATTGCGGCCATGGCCGTGTTCAAGGACACGACGTCCCATGCTGTCATTTCGTCGAACACCTTCCTGGCGTCCGAGAGCCCGCACGTTCTTGGACTTGGAGCAGAGGTTCGATCAGCGTTGCCCCCCTACGGAGATGTCCACGACGAACCCAAGCTTAATTGATGACGTGCGAGTGCGCCATGCGGAAGGGCGCGCTAGTGAGGCCCGCCGTCCGCGGTGGCAGGCGAGCGCCTTGATGAGCAAGGAGGAGTAGGCGTACGGCGGAGAAGCGCGCGAGGATGTCTGGTCTGGAAATGGTCTGGCTGGCTGACATGTGGAGCCAGGGCAAAAACCTTTGCGCTCCAGAGGATGAGGTGGGCCGTGTGAAGTGACGGGCATTTCGAAGGCCCATGTAGGCTGTGTGTCCTATTATGAGATTGGGCCAGGCTATTTCAAAGGCCCATGTGGGCTGTGTGGTATTATGAGATTGGGCCAGGTAATGGACCGTCATCAGTGGGCCTGAGTGCACTGAGACCTGGATATGGAATAGCCGTTTTTTTTCTAATTTTTTTTTTGCTTGGGATAACGTGGTTCTGACTGTGGCTTCATTGAGCGTTACCTGGCACTGTGCCCCACATGTCAGTATTCTGCTCTATTTCTGAATTCTCTCTCCTCTCTTGACGGGAAGCATCAAGTGGAGGCTATATGTGGCTGTTTTTTGCTCCTGGCTTTTCTTTGGTGTAGAGCAACAAATGAGCAACGTTGACTTTGTTTTTGAATGCGTTGTACACATAGCTTGGCTTTTCTTTGGTGTAGAGCAACAAATGAGCAACGTTGACTTTGTTTTTGAATGCGTTGTACACATAGCTTGGGATTTAATGATTTATGGAGTCTCCGTAGATGTCTACCAGTAAGGGGCTATTTGGTTCCTTGCCATAATCTGTGACAACTAAGCTTAGCCAAATGTGGCAAGCCATAAAAGATTGCCTAGGAAATTTAGAGCCACGCTTTGCCATATGTCTAGAGGAATCTTACAACACTTTTTTACTCTATGACATGTGGAGTCCCAAAGAATCTTGCCTAAGTTTAGTTGCCAATCAAATATTTGCCAACTTGGTCAAACTTTGGCTAAGATAAAGTGTGGCAAAGCGTGGTTCACAACCAAACATGCACTAAGAAAATAATGAGCCATAAATACAGTGGCAAAGCTAGAGCGAAACTGAGGGAGGCGCGTGTAGAGTTTACAATTTCGATGAAATTCTAGATGGAATTCACAAATTTTAGGGTTTTCTATATATTTTTCATAAAATGCTTATGTACGTGAAATTTTTGGGTTTTTCTATCGCTTTTCACCATTTTCATAAATGCTACAATATATCTTATAACACGATCATTCACGTGTCATGGTGACAATAGAGTTATGAAGGGCAACACTATGGCACGTACGAGCAAATGTTGCCAAAGTGGCGAAAACTACACTATGGTGGGGCAGCACTATGGTGCGTACGAGCAAGTGTCACCAAAGTGGTAAAAACTACACTATGGTGGGTATGGGCAAGTACCATCAAGTGAAGACCATGATGCATACGCTGCACCGCCATCAAGGGTGATGGATCCTGAGACAGGATTCTTGTTTAATCCACAAGAGTACCAAACCTACACCACCCTTCGAACCCGAATCTTTGAACACACCAAGGTATCAAACTCTCCTCACAAAGACAGGTATGGATGAGGAGTTTGATACTGTCTTTTCCGCTATTGGGTGGCAATGTTTCTAACATCTTGCTAATGATCGAGGAAGTAGGCTTCTGATGCTTGAAGTCTACTTCCGCTTATTTAATCAAGAATACAACATGAGTTGGGACCAATTTGGTCGTGCTCTTGGGTTCACTGGAAATTGTTCCATTGATCTTGAACATGCCACCAGTGGGTTTAATAGACTTGAATTTTCGCATTCCATAACTGGTCTTAATGACTATGAATACCCATGGACAAATGACATTCATAACCCCACCTTGCTGTTCTTGCATCGTTGGATACACGTAACTTGGTTTCCCTGTGATGATGTAAGTATTGTTAGAAATGATGATTTAAGGCTGCTTTATGCTATGGTACATAAAATTCATGTCTCACCTGTCAAGGCCATGGTGGCTCATTGATTGGCAAACTGCTTCGAAAAGAATTAGACCAATTGACTTCACATCAATAATTACTAGACTTGCTGATACCTTGTGCCTGTTTGATAGCCTTTCATTTTCACCAAAATAAATGCTCCATTCTCTAAAACATGTGACCTCTCTCTAATATGTTTTTAGTAGATGAGATATAAGGCTATGCAAAAGTGAAAAACAGTATGGATACATGAAGGTCCAAAGTATTGAAAAAAATTATGAGCACATGAAGGCTCATGAATAGAAAAAAATAAAAAAACGATGATGATTATGATAGTCATGTCTCAAAATAATAAATTACACTAAAAAATGAACTCCCTTTTTGCAACGTATATATACATTGCTAAAGGTGTGGGGTCTATACCTATACATTTACTATGTATCCCTAAAAGTGGCGTTGCAAGGGTCTATTGCAACACTTATATATGCGTTGGTAACACCTACAAATAAGTGGTGCAAAGTTGCAATGGATATTGACAGGCTATGGCAACGCTTATATGTGTTTGTACCAACCACTGACGAATTACTTCTATAGTTCATTGCAACATTTAGAATTTGATTGTTTCAAGGCCTATATGTGTAGCTAGGAATAAACAATATTAACAATTATTTCAATTTAGATCCAAACAAAGAAATAATGCATTTACAATTTAATTAGAAAATTAGATATCATCTCACACTTAAGAAATAACAACACTCATCCATACATTAAAAAATAATTGTTGAATTACAATGAGAACATCTACATAATTCACCACAACATATGTTCATATGGGAGTTAAATATAAAACACAAATAAGCCCTCTGAGTGCCACCAACCCTCCATTATCACATCCAGGCTATTTCATCCATTTGTCTTCTCAATCTACATAGCCCTCCATTATCATGTCCAGGGTATCTCATCCATGTTTCTTCTTGATCTAAATATCACGTTTAGGCTATCTCATCCCATAATCTTCAGATGAAAATTTAATAAACTTCACTAATGGTATCTTAGAAAAACTGAAGAACAACACATATATCTTAGAAAAATATTCATGTAAAATCCTCGTTATAACAACCACACACAATAAGTACAATTGAATTACCGAGTGAGGAAAATAGATTGAGGCCTTGTTTGGATGTAGTCAGATTCGTATCAATCCACATACGTTGGGGTGGATTGGAGTGGAACTTAAACTAAATTACACCCCAATCCACCCCAACACATGTGGATTGAGGTGAATCCGATAACATCCAAATAAAACCTGAAAGTACTGAAACTTCAATGGTCCTCTTAAGATATATAGTTCATCAGTTATATCTATTTTCTTATACTAGGAAAATATTGAAATCAGCTTCGGTATATAGAGAAGGGAGCACATATAACTTCATTTTGCGAGGATGCTAGAATAACCGAGATGGTGAGATTGGACTATAAAGAGATTATACATTATCACAGCTGATTCTGTATTTTAGCAATTACAATTGCAGGTTACGTAGGGATTGTAACTTTTTGGAATATAATGGAAAGAATGGAAGTCATACCAGTTCACACAAATAGTTAGTCCTGTAGAGGTTGCATATTCTTGTGTATAACTGCGATGGTGAGATTGTTGACCCTTGTTGAGAGACTTATCATGCTCCCAAGATCAAGATCATGTACACACCACATATATTGTTGCTTCTACTCTAAAACTATGCAAAAACATGTCTTTCATTTCCATCAAAATAAATGCTCCATTCTCTAAAAAGTGTGACCTCTCTCTAATATGTTTTTAGTAGATGAGATATAAGGCTATGCAAAAGTGAAAAAAATGTATGGATATATGAAGGTCCAAAGTATTGAAAAAAATGATGAGCACATAAAGGCTCATGACTAAAAAAATGATGATGATTATGATAGCCGTGTCTCAAAATAATAAGTTATATAGAGAGAGATCATATCAAATGAAGGAGTATTATATTTTTCCATACTATGTCCCACACACATGCACATTTTAATCTAAGAGTATGACACTTCTCTCATTGGATCCAAGCTTTGACTTTACAATATATGGAAGGTAAGTATGCAACATCTTTTATCCTAACCAAAGCTCCACATAAGCCGTTAAAATTAGGAGAAGAAGGCAATTTCAAAATGTTCCTTAGTGAGGAATCAGACACCATATGAACGACATAAGAGTACCATATGAGGAACATTAAGTCTTCTCTTGAAAAATATTGCAAGAACCTCTGATATGAAACTTGTGCGAAATAAGAAAAATGGTGCTCAAGTCAAAGTTGTTCTGTCTCTCAACCACCCAAGACAAAGGATAAGGCCATATGGCCCATGGAGGACTAAGTTAATATGGGCGAGTTTTCAACATTACTATTTTTCCACTCAAGGAGAAATATGTTTGTTGTACACTTGGGACTCTTGAAATGTGAAGCATAGTAGCAACTCTTGATCCACCACCGAGGCTAAGTTTAATTATTTGCTCGAGATGAGCAAAGGTGAAAGCTCTAGTTTGGTTTTGGTGAATTGATGAAACCCTATGTGCTAACCTAGTTTATCAAAGTGATTATGAGATAGGTGGCACATTTCAAGTGGTGAAGCAAATAAAGATCATGATGTGATGGTGGTGTGGACATGATGATCAAGTGCTTGGACTTGGAAAAGAAGAAAGAGAGAAACAAAAAGTTTAAGGCAAAGGTGATATCCATAGGAGCTTTTTGGTTTGGTGATTGAGACACTTAGCGAGTGTGATCACATTTAAGATTGATAGCCATACTATTAAGAGGGGTGAAACTCGTATCAAAATGCAGTTATCAAAGTGCCACTAGATGCTCTAACTCATTACATATGCAGTTAGGATCTAGTGGTGTGCTAACACCCTTGAAAATGTTTATAAAAATATACTAACACACGTGCACAAGATGATACACTTGGTGGTTGGCACATTTGAGCAAGGGTAGAGAAGTTGGTGAAGTGGAGGAGTTGGTTTTCACTGGAAATCAGTGATCGGACGTAGCTGACGTGCTGATCGGACTCGGCTGTGCAGTGTCCGGTCATTTGTAAAAGTGTTGGCGCGCTCAGGCTTGGTTGGTTTAGCGACCGGATGCAGCACAGTAAAAGTGATCGGACACCTAGGGCCCACGTCTGGTCATAGGTGACGTACACTGATGTCGGCCGTGAAACTTGACGTGCAGAGGAGGTGAACCGAGGTGCATCTGACGTGTCCGATCAGCGTTTGGGCGCTCTAGAAGTGATCTGACGCCGGGAAGCCACAGGGAGCAGCATGTCTGATCAAGGCAAGGCCTTGGCGTGAGCGGGCAAGGACTATCGCGATCGGCGCGTCCGGTAGTCACTTAAGCTAGCGTGCAAACGAAGTAGCCATTGGAGATCAGCGGTTGAGGTTAAGCGTTTGGCGACACATGGCAGCAATCGAGCAACCGAACGCTGGTGGCGTGCGTCCGGTCGATCGGACCAGCGCGTCCGGTCACCCTGAGGAAGCTGCAGTGAGGAGCCCAATGGCTCTATTCATAGGGGCTCTCTATTTAAGCCCCATGGCCGGCTCAAGCTCACCATCTTGGCCATTTGCATTGACATAGCAATCTTATGAGCTTAGCCAAAGCCCTTCCACTCATCTCCATCATTGATTCATCATCTTTGTAAGATTAGGAGAGAATCCAAGTGCATTGCTTGAGTGATTGCATCTAGAGGCACTTGGTGTTCTTGTTTCACTGTGGGATTCGCTTGTTACTCTTGGTGGTTGCTGCCACCTAGCCGGCTTGGTGCAGCGATGATCGTTGAGTGGAGGAAGGTGCTTATCTCTGGCTCCGATTATGGTGATTGTGAGGGGTTCTTGACCTTTCCCCGGTGGAGAGCCAAAAGGTACTCTAGTGAATTGCTCGTGGCTTATGTGATCCTCATCTTGTGTTGGTTGTGCGGTCCCCTATTGAGGGTTTGGTGTGTGATACCAATTAGCGCGTGAACCTCCAAGTGAGTGAATCGCCACAACAAAAACTAGCTTGTCGACAAGCAAGTGAACCTCGGTAACAAATCTTGTGTCATCATTGTCTGAGGATTTTATTGGTTATCTTGTGATTAATTGGCTCCATCTTATGATTGGCTCATACCTTGACACGTCGGTATAATCATTACCACTCTCTCTTGTATTACATTCTTAGTGTTGCTTCGCTCTTTAGTGTAATTAGTTTGAGAGCAAGCTTGTGTAGGGTCTAGTGGTTAGTGTGGCTCTTTAGTTAGCTTTTGAGAGCACACTAACTTAGTATAGTGACTTAGCCTTTGTGTGCTTAGAGATCATAGTAACTAAAATTATGGTAGATGGCTTGCATTTTTAGTAGGCTAGCGCAACACTCGCTTCGCTGTTTAATTATCTAACATCTTTGCTAAGTGTTATTGTAGAAATTTTTAATAGGCTATTCACCCCCCCTCTAGCCATTATGACCTTTCAAAAGGTTAAGCTTGGGGGATCTTGTTGACGATGAAAATGTCATACTTTCACACACTCAAAATACCGTCATCCGCTAAGGAATAAAGGGAAGATAAGCATATCATGAGCATATTTTATCAAATAACATGTTCCATTTGTACTTGAGGTATTTTGATGCAGAACATTACAAAACGAAAAAATGTGGGCTAGTGGGACCCACCTAGGTGGGATCAAGTGACCACCCCTAGGGGCCCACTAGCTCTCCAAAGGTACAATGATCGATGTGACAAGCCCCAAAGTGATCCTCAGCCCTTGGACAACTTTGTGTTTTCCCTCAATAGCTCAAGATGAAATCACATGGATCCATGGGCCCACATTCAAGCAAACCGACTTAGAAAGTGGCCCCACAAGGCACATACCCACTCAAGATGACACCAACCAGCTTCCCACCAAGGAGGAAGGGTCCACCTATCAGAGAGGGGGTCGGCTGACTCCCTAGGTCGACCCCCCCATATGCACCCACCACCTTGGTGCATATGCCTCCATATAGAGAAGCACAAATGTGGAGCATCCTAGCCATCCATCTGAGGCTGGTTTGATCCCAGGGAGGATATGGAGAGCACATGGATCCATGGGTCCACCTCTATCCATCTATAAATAGAGCCTCACACCCCCTCTCCATTCATGGTTTAGTGTAGTTCCATTTTATCTTAGTAGTGTAGGATAGTCTAGTGTGGGAGTTAGAGTTTATGCAAACTACTACAATTGAGTGCACAGATCATGAAATTGTAATCAAGAAACAAAAACAAAGATATTTTCTTCAATCCATGTGAGGAGAGCCTTAGAGATTTATACAATGTACATCACCTTATGAAGCTGCCTTGAACCGATATGAAACTATGGCTTCCATTCTTCCCCGTCTCCTTGCCTGTGCCATTTTGAAAAATGATGTTCACCCAAACTGTGCAGAACAAAGAAACACAAGCAGCTCTAGAAATTGATAAATAATCAATGATGAATCAGAAGGATAAGGGAAAATGATATGATTGGAATGCAGAGCTTGCTTCTCCTATGGGAAGTTTGGTAATAGAGTATCAAAATAACAGCAACAAGGAAATTTAGATTTTTTTTAGAAATTTGCTCAGATCCCCTAACCCAGATAAGGAGCTCTTGCATGCTGGTCTCAAATCACTAATGTCCATTTACTAGAGACTAGGAAACAAAACAAACAGATCGAGTTGGGATGATCTCTGATCTAGCAAGTGAGCGGATGAAAAAAGAGCAACTTTAGCCTATGCCTATTTGCCTCACGGAAAAGAGGGGTAGTTCAGTTTTAACTCTCTGTTTATTAATTTAACAATTAACTTACATTGCAGGCACTATAAAAAAGAGTGCACTACATTATATTTTTTAGCAGAAGCCAAGTTTAGAGAGTCTCCTAATCAGTATGAGCAAGCTATAATAGAGAAGGCAAGTGCACAATTCTATTATGTTTTCAGATTGAATAATGCAGCTGTCTCATTGACCAGTCTGATTTGTCTTCAGAATATAGAGAAATTGATGAAGCTTATTATAAATGCCGAGACGGATGAGATCAAGCAACATGAAGAAAACAGTACTGAAACCTTGGGACTTCCTAATAGTGCATTGAAGTTGAAGCTTCAATTGTATTGTCAGCTTTTTGACAAGTACATGGTCTCTTTAATGGTCAAAGCTCAAGTCCAATATCTGCTTGCAAAAGGAATGGATGGTAATACCTCCTCGATCGGAGTCCATAACATAATTCGCTTGAAGGTGACAATCATATTGATAAATGTTTTTCCATGTCCTACTAACTCATTGTTTGACAAATGGACTGCTTGCTCTCCTGTTTAATATCTTGTAGGCGCTCTCCAAGAGGACCCAGTTCCTTGTGACAGCTGCTTGTTCTCTTGTTTAATATCTTATAGTCGCTCTCCAAGAGGACCCAGTTCCTTGTGACAGCCGCACCATTGTTTGTCTATTTTGCAAAGATGAGTGTGCTGCTAGTGTTGGCTGTCGTGCTTGCAATCAGGGACAAAATCATGGAGTATTTGAACAGCAGAGGCCTTGTACCCGACAAGGGCAGCCTTGGCTATATGGGCCCTCTGCTTGCTGTCAGCAAAGGGTGCCTATGGTATCCTGAAGAAGGCAAAGGAGGTTGTTGAGCTAGCAATGTCGTAAGCTTTTGGAGAAAGATAAGAAAAAACCGTGAAACTTGCTTGGAAGTAACCGTAGTTAAGTTTTTACCTAACTATTTTTATGTCATTTCTAGAGACTTTGAAACAAGCTTTTGCTCATTCAGTGTTTACAAGCCTATCCCTTTCAATGGATATCTGTTGGCTCCCTTCTTTTCGGGTACGTGATTATTGAGTTATGTATTCAGCTATGACTATCACATGACGAGCTTGGCCGTGACTTTTAATGATGCATATTACCAGTTGACATCCTTTTAACTAAGTACAGGTGAGTAGCCATTAGTGGTGCCCACTACTGAGTTTTTTTCGCACTCCCTTATACGCTTTTTTACTGTCCCAAAAATCATCATAAAAGTGATAGGGCTTGTTTTGGTGATTTGTATAGAAGCAATTCTCTGAGAGAAATGATTATGGGCGTGTTTAGAACCACTTAAAACCAGATTCTTGGTTATTAATAATATACGCCCGATTAGTTACACTGAGCTATATATAGATCATATAAATACGTCTTGCTGACCCTGGTATAGTTGTGGAGCTATATATATACTGCGTGACTAGCAGACTCTATCTTGCCGATCCAAACAAAGCTTCTCTAACACTCCCCAGACACACTTTCTCTTCTCTCCGTAATAAACACTCTAGTACACCATCACCTTTCGTTCTAGGGTCAACGAAAAGTCGGAAACTAAGCTCCTAATTTTGTACTATTATATTAAAAAAATTCTTAAGCTTCATCTCCCTAGGCCTTTATTGGTCACAATAATATTGTCAGCATTTCTTTGAACATTGTCTGTATGTGCTTGAACAGTCCTTCCAGTTCTTGTTTTGGATGCTTTAAGCCAACGCATTCACAGTACATTTTGCATCCATACACTTCGATAGCAATGGTCCTGTAGTAGATGGTTTTAGAACAGATAACCATTATATACAGATATTAGGGGAAAATAAAAAAGAGAGCAATATAGCAGATTGATATTAATATAAACACCATGATGGTTTAGGCATCCAAGCAATAATCACACAAAAGAACACAAATGAGATGCACAAGACAATCTAAAAAAGCCTTATAATTACTATCATCCTTAAACACTAAAACTCTTGTAAGAGCAAACAGTTGAGATTTAATAATATTTATGTTACCATATGTGTCTAGTATCAAAATATAGCCATGAGAAATCAAATTTTTTCATGGTAACTGAATACTACTTGGATTGCCATGAAAAAAAACACGCTGAAGAAGCCTACCAGTCAGATTTATGCTGAAGGATATGTTCGGGCCCAAGGTATTCTTGAACATATGGAGTAATCATTTAAAATTCACTGTGGACACATTCCTTGTGAGACTCTATCATGGCTCCAAATTTCACATCTTAGATAAGAGCGTTTTGCTTTCGAAAGTTTTGTGGATTTTGGTCTTTGACATACCTTTTACTTTTTATTTTTCCTTCATTCTATTTTAGAATTTATTTTCTTAATGAGATTAAGAGAGATAGATTGAAATAAACAAGTGTCTCCTCATAATTGGGAACTTTGGCAACACAATAAAGTGTCTCATGTTATTAGATAAATCTAAAATCAGACCCACTAACATCATAAGGTCAAAAATCTAATCTAAATTTAAAGTAAAGCAGATTTTTTTTTAATTATGATTTAGCTTGGCTAAACCATCCACCTCACATTGGGTCCTTTGGCCAACAGTATACAGGGAAATAAATTTGGGACAGACATAGAGAGCCCCACCTTGGAGCCACCAAACATTTACGTATCCCCAATTTTGATTCTAAATATTGATACTTCATTATCAATGGGGAGAAAAATTTCAATCAACACGATCGCACATCAGAACTATATAGATCAATTCCCTGAACTCATCAATATTAAAGTTGTAGCTAGTTGCAATTATCAGTGTAATGAAGTTTTGAGGCTAAGAGTTTCTAATCTTGTGCATGGGAAAAATGCAATGTCAAACTAAATAATGAAGTTTCTTATTAAATCTTGCACCAACAATAGTAATGCTGAAATCCATTAAAAAGCATGAATTCATCACATATTCAAATAAATATTTGCCAAATAAACATAATATATATATATATATCATGAAAACTAACAAAAATTATCATGGGCATAAGAAAATTAACCAAAATTTATCGCAACTACTGACCAGATAAAATTCGTGAAGTGGTAGCTACAGAAAAGAAAGAAAGAAAAGGTTTGGTCATAAACATGATTGATTGATAATTAATCCTCCTCTAATAAATGGGATCGACCTTGTCCCTCGATTCCAAATTGTTGATCATCTTAGCTTTGTCCTAAATTAAACTTTTTCAACTTTGACCAAAGCTTTAGAAAAGACATCGGTAAGTTCAAATAAATACACTATCATGACATACTTCATGGAGAACTTGATGAAACTAATTTAATGTTGTAGTTACTGATGTATTTTTCTGTAAAACTGTTTAAAGTTAGAGAAGTTTGATTTAGAACAAAATTAATGTGACATAATTTGGAATGAAGGGAGTAGGTCGTCCAAATGCTTTTTGTCTGAAGAATAAAATAGCCATAATAAAATGACATACCTTGGTAGGATTGTTGCACTTGAAGCACAAAATAACCATAATAACTGCAATGAAAAAACAATAATGTAAGATCAGTGGATCTGTATAACTGGTTATGCACTGAGGAAAAAAAAAAGTAGTGATGACAAGCTAAACGAGCTGCTAGACATGACATGATCAAAGCAAATTTGATGTGTGAGTGCCATTACATATTTGATGATTATTAGTAAAACATTAATTATGATTGTTGAACATATGGTCAATATATACTTTCAAATTTTTTTTTGAAGAGATATATAGTTTCAACCTGGATGGAGGACTAACACATCATATGCTGAAAACCAAAATTAATCATATGTGAGCACTACAAAAACCTATTGTTCTCCCCACCGTAGCTAATCACTTGATTTTCTTTGGCCCATAAATGAAGACAGTTTTTTGTTTTTCCTTTAGCTTGTTTTGTTTTTCCTTTCGCTTGTATATATGATGCCATGTACTAGTAACTACTCCTATATGGCTCCGTTCGCGTGCCCTTAAACCCAGCTTGATCCGCTTCTTTTTTCATCCGAAACAGTGTTTTCCTCTCACAAATTCCTCCAAGCTAGCGATTGGGGTTGGCTCTTCTCTGCTAGCTATATTTAAATGTAGCGCGGTAGGTAATTTGTTTTCAAAATATAATGGTATTGGAGTCACCACACTGTATCCGAGCACATATATCGTTTGATTTCCCGTTCCTTTTCAGATGTGCTGCTAAAACACTCCAGTACAAGCAGTGGACCTGCGGCGTGCACACAAGCACAATGATCAAAATATGATTTGAGTTGGTGATGTCCAATTTGCTCAAAGGTAGGAGCAAAAGATATTTCTTTTATATATAAATAAAAAAGGAAAAGCAGTAATTAAAAATAATTAATTAATAAAAACGACGGGGAGGATTTTAGTCTGTCAATATATATAATGTACCAGTGACCACGCCGGCGTGGAAGGATTGGCAGCGTAAGATGTTCCCGCCGGTGGCCACCATCTCCTGCACGGCGAGGCCGATGGGCTGGAGAGGGTCCCGGAGCAGGGCGTCACGTATAGCCTCCAGCTCCTCCACGCCCTGCCCCGTCGGCTCGACCAGATCCTCTGGACGCAGCTCCGGCGATGTGCGCCGGGATCAGTTCCTCGGGAGACCGCTGCGCACACAAGCGCAGGTCAGTGCCTTGCCCTCGACCTCGAGTGCCCTTCCCCTGTAAGAAGCGGGCGGCGCCGGCGGCGGCCCTCCACGTGGTCGCGCCGGCGCGTCGGGGAAGGACGGCGCTGACGACGCCGCTGGCTGGAGAAAACCGGATGCCCGCCGATTGTGTTGGCGGCAGCATCCTTTGTCTCGGACTGACGGTTGCAGGGTACTTTTTTTTTTTGAACTTGGTTGCAGGGTAGGAGTACTTGTAAATGAATGAGACTGTCGACAAGGGCAATCTGATCAACATGATTGATGTCTTCCTCAGTTCAGTTCAAGCATATTGCAGAGCTGGTAAAGTCTGAAGATCGAGATGTGCAGATAGGAGCTTGTGAAGCATTCGCGCGCAATTGGAAGAAGCATGTTGGTACAGTGTCTCAACCGGTGATCCATCAACAATTTCATAACAAAAGCGTGAATCAGCTATCACTGTAGGCATGTACCAGCTACTAGCCTACTAGTGCAGTATATCAGCTTTTATTTTGAGCTTGTTTGTACAGAAACTGTAAGTAATATGCATATATGAAATTATGGCATATTGAGCCATTTTGAAATTTACAATGTGATGGATATTATGTTATAAAAATTATGACCATTTTATCTGGTGCAAGTTAGAATGACACAGTCTCTTAGATCACACTTTGACCATTCATTTACTTTATATTATATTATTTATGTTTATAAATTTATAATCATTGAATAGTATAATTCCTTACAAATCTAATCATATAAAGTTTTTATTGTAATAATTAAAAATTATTAGCCTAATTAATGGTGAAAGTTTTTAAAGTTTGAATCTTGATATGCGTGTACGTCAGATAAAATGGACCGGAGGGAGTACATCGGGAATTCCAGTACATCATTCTTAGTGTTTCTGTTCTACTTCATGGCATGTATGGATAATAAGCAAAGATTGAAGGCAGGGTTAGCCTTCATGGCGCCTGCGCTAATACAATTGATGGCCTGCGCGGTTTGGAACCTGCCTGGCTGCCTCTTGTAGTCTCGTGTCTCGGCCTAGAAACAGAAACTTCTGATCGCGCTCCCTGGTTGCCGTGTGACGATGCTTCTCCCGTCTCTAGATGAATCTCCTGACCATGTTGCAACTCCCGTCTTCAGAGAAGCATCCCGGCTCTAGAGAAACTTCTTTTCCCGTGTGATAGCGGGAGCCGTGACCTCTAGTTCTCGACTTCTCCCTTCAGAAAGCACCGTGAACGCAGCGCTTTTCCCATCTACGATCAAAGCTGGTGTGAGTTGTCGAGCATGTCCAGATACGGTCAGCGCCCGGACGTTCGGCCTAGGTCACGTTCGGACGTCGCTCCCCACATCCCGCGCCTGCTCCATCCCACTCGCCCACCCATGCCGCCCATCCCCATGTGGGCCGTCTGAACATTATTAGCATCGAGAAGAGGAGGAGACACCGAAGCGAGACAACAAAAGGCGAGGAGGGAGATGCAACACCCAATCTACTTTGAAACATCCAAATGAAACATTTACAACATATGTTCAAAAACAGTCGAAACATTTGCAATATATGTCTGAAACACTTGTAAAAACACCTGAAAAGCGCTTGAAAAGCCATTGCAAAATATATGCAACATCCAGATAAAACACATGCAACATATGTATGAAACACGTGCAACATTCAAATAAACACAATTGCAACATACGTCTGGAAAAATAACAGAAACATTGAGAACAAAAGCTTGCAACGTACGTGTACAACCATTTCAACATATGCAACATCCTGATCTACTTTTGCAACATCCACATAAAACACTTGCAAGATCCAGATGAAATATCTGAAACACTTAAAACATACTCTTGCAACATGTGTTTCTAGCGCGCCATGTCACCTTGCTGCTTCGACGAATCATGGAGCTCGACGCCGCGGCGGCGCATGAAGCTCGTCGGTGCGCCTCTGGGCGAGGACCTGCTCTCGGCAGCCTGGGCTAGCACACCCTGGGCGCGCGGGGGACGGAGGCGCGGTGGGGATGTCAACAGTGGTGCACCGAAGTGGCCTGGCAAGATCGACGCCAGAGCGTTGCGCCTCGGAGGCGGTTGACCTGGCTAGGCCAGTGATCGAGCGCTGGAGGCCGCAGGCAAGCGGATAGGAGCAAGTGAGCGGATAGAAATGAGTACGTGGACGAGATTTTTTTCTATTTAGATATGGAGGAGCAGAGGTTTTAGGCTGGTGTCGTGCGACCCACCAACGATGCATTCGGCCGCTCGGCCGCTCGTTTCCTAGCATTAGCGGTCCAGATATCATTACGAGCCAGCGGCAGCCAGCAGGATTATAGTATGAGCCGAGGAGTTCAATTGCGACTCGTGAGCTGTCGATGGCGGAGTTAAGTCAGTCTCAGTGGTGGGTTTCATTTTCCGGTTTCCAAGATTGTCACATCAGCTTTATAGTCTTGGATTGAGAAATGAAACTGGCCCTCTCAGTTAGGCCAGTCTTAGTGGTGGGTTTCATTTCCCGGTTTCCAAGACTGTCACATAAGTTTTGTAGTCTTGGATTGAGAAATAAAACTGGCCCTTATAGTTAGGCCAGTCTCAGTGGTGGGTTTCATTTCCTATGTACCATGTAAACTATGTAGCCATTTGTAAATATCTCTTAAACTATGTACGAGACAAATAATCATGTAAAATAAAATTAATTCAATATTCATGAGTGCATACGAATATATTAATCATGTACCATGTGAAGGAATCTTTCACATAGACATATGAGGCTTTCACATGCGTTGGGCTCATTCACCTTCACCTATGAGTCAGCGGGGTGTGGCAAATGACCATGCTTGCCCCTGAACCATCACGAAGAGCCACCGTGCACGCCTCCACCGCCTCTCGCGCGCGCTCGCAGTTCGTCGCGCAGGTTCACCGGGGATAGGGCGGCCGCCACCATAGCCACCGGCCTCTGTTCCGTGTCCCCGCGGGGGTTCGCGCGGAATCTTAAGGACCGCGAGGTGCACGGCCGCGGCTGCGTAGTTGCCGTGGACAGCCTCAGACGGAGACGAGGAGTTCAACGGAGATGTAGACACGAAGTCGTGGACAACGAAGCCGATGTGCTCAAGCGCGCGCTCCGCCGGGTGGTGACGCAGGGCGCGCGCTTGGGCGAGGTGACGCTCTGCTCCAGCATGGACCTCGCATCTCCTGGCAGCGCATGGTGGACGTCGGCGTGCTCGATCCAGCGCATGGTGACAGAGCCGGCCAGGGCGCTGCTGGCGGAGCTGTGCGTGTCCGCGACCGCCGACGAGTGCGCCGTGCGCAGGCTGGTGGCCGTGGGCGGCTGGGCCGCGTCCCCCGAGGTGCTGTGAGAGATGGCGCGCATAGGCGCCGTGGGGAAGCTCTGCTAGAGGTGCTGCGGGGCACCTAGGCTTGGGCGTGTCCGCCACCACCGTGGAGGAGCTGGAGCCGTCCACCATCGCCGCGCTACGCCGCCGATAGGCCCTTCTACGCCGTGGGCCCCATCTTCTCGGCAGGGTTCGCGCGTAGCGCCGTGGCCACGTCCATGTGGGCCGAGTCCGACTGCTCCCGGTGGCTGGATGCGCAGCCGCCCCGCTCCATGCTCTACATCTCCTTCGGCAGCTACGCGCATGTGACCAAGCAGGAGCTGCACGAGATCGCGAGTGGCGTGCTAGCCAGCGGCACCCGCTTCCTGTGGGTGATGCGCCCAGACATCGTCAGCTCCGACGACCCGGACTCGCTGCCCGAGGGGTTCGCCGGCGCCGTGGCGGGGCGGGGGCTTGTGGTCCCATGGTGCTGCCAGGTGGAGGTGCTCTCCCACGCCACCGTCGACGGCTTCCTCACGCACTATGGCTGGAACTCCATCCTGGAGAGAGCGTGGGCGGGTGTGCCCATGCTGTGCTTCCCGCTGCTCACGGACCAGATCACCAATCGGCGCCTCGTCGTGTGGGAGTGGCGTGCTGGCATGTCCATCGGGGACTGCGGCGCGGTGCGCGCCGACGAGGTGAAGGCACGGATCGAAGGGGTGATGGGTGGGGAAGACGGCGTCAAGCTCAGGGAGCAAGTGAAGAAGCTGAGGGGCACACTCGAGGCTGCTGTGGCACCCGGTGGCTCGTCGCGGTGCAGCTTCGATGAGTTCGTGGACGAGCTCAAGCGCCGGTGCGGAGGCAGCCATTGATCCGAAGCTCACCGGGCACGAGCTGTCGCGTTCTGGGCTGCGAGCGCGGGCACCACCAGGGTGCGAGCTGCTGAGGCACGGTGCGAGCGCGCGCACCGTCGTCGGCCCAGGGCGCGGGCAACAGCGCGCCACCGCCTGGCCGGAGCACCGCCGCCGCTGGGCATGAGGTGCCGCGCTGCAGGCGTCTGGGGCTACCAGCGTGGCCAACGCTGGGCGCGTGAGTTGCCGCGGCCGCCAGGAGCACGGGGCGAAAATGCCAGCTGCGTGGGTGGAGAGGAAAAGGGCAGGAGAGACATTTCACACGTCATGTTGACTTGAATCCACGCTGACATGAAGAGCTAGTGTGCCACGCGAGAAAAATAGTAAATTTATAGCTGTTTTCTCTCTGTGCTGGTAAAAATGTATTGATATTCGTTACAATACTATTTGAGTAGGTGTCATTTGTTATAATGGTAAAAAGTTAAATGAAATGAAATTGCACTCTCTCAGTGGCGTTTCGTCGGGCATTTCATGGCCTGGGTACTCGTGCGGCTGAGGTTTTAACTGGATGAAACTCTGCTCCTCTCTTTCCTCGTTAAAACATTGCCAACTCAGCTTATTTGCTGACGTGTCACCCTATCGAAACCCTGTTGCGACTGGCCTTAGCAGTATCTGTACTCGCCCGCGCGTTGTAATTTGATTGCTGGAGCCCGCACAATGCCGGATGAGGACCGTTCGCATCCAAGACACGAGGGTTCATTAATTATTACGAAATATTTAAATATAATTAATATTAAGGTGCACATATATGTCTATAAAAGTCTTTAAACGTGGTGATGTTTCCTATAGATCAATAGTTCCCAGCCGATTCCTACACTTACAACACTATTCATCCACAGTGCAGCAAAATTGTCCGTCCGATTTTGCTCAGGCTAGCAGATTTCTTCCACGCGTACGAACACGCCCACGCCCACACCCAGAAAGCGCCCCCGTCGGCCCTATGCATTGGCCAGCCCCCACCAAAAAACCCCCAATCGCGAACACGCTCGTAGCGCGGTGGCGTTGAGCCCGTTGCCTTTTTTTAGGGCTACTTTTGGTTTACTTGGTTGCGTCGAGACGTTGCCTATGTCTTTGGGGATCAAGTTTTGCTCACTTTCAAATGACCTAGTTCTTGGCTTTTCTTTAGCTTTTGGTCATTTGGGTGAGTTCTTTCTTTTCTCTTCTTTTTTTTTTCTTTTGCTCAAGCTGTTCGTGTATTGGTGTTGACAATGCACTCATCAAGGGGGAGATTGCGAACACAAGGTTGACAAGTACCCTTGTGTGTTTGTTTTGTAATGAGTGATTGTCAATGTGATCTATGAAGTAGGTTGAGTGGTGACTAACCCTACCATGGCGAAAGCTATGTGTGCGACATGTCTTTTGGCTTGTGTTGTGCAGGTGTGGAGCTCGGATGCGGTGGTCGACGGCGAGGTGAAGGTCAAGGAGGACGTGCCGTGCCGACAGACCGGGAGCGGTGAAGGACGGACGTGAGGCTTGGACCGAGGGACCCAGAGGCCGGGTGACTAGCCGCGGTGACTGACACTTGGGACATCGACAAGTGCAAGAAGATATGGAGTGACGGTGTTGACCGAGTCAAGACGGCGGACGCGTGAGTCGAGCGAGGCTTAGGAGGACTTGGCGGGCCGGCCGGTCGAGGACGGCGGTGACACGCGTCGGATGGTGGGGGACGCGTATGGAGTACGCTACTCGCGGACGGTTTGATGGTTTGGACCTCAAAACCATCGGATGGACGGTTTACGGGTTTGGGCCTCAAAACCCGGACGGAGGTTCCGAGGAGGGACGGACGGCACGTGGCGGCATCGGGGAGTTCGCGTCGAGGCGAAGCTACCGGTGAGAAGGCGCGGTGGCCGTCGGATCAAGATTACACCGGGTTGGACAACAACGCCCTTGGGCTTAGCGCTTCAACTCATTTGTATCCAGGGGCAAAACTGGAAATGTGTAATAGCCCTGTTAAATAGGATGAGGGAGCCCCCATCTCCCTTACCTCCTCTAGTTTTCATTTTCTCCTTTAGGGTTTCTTCCTCTAGTTTGCTTCTATGTATGAGAGAGGTCCACAACTAAAATTGTGACTTAGTTTTCAAGGAATCGGTGGCCGTAACCACCGTATGCCCTCCGGAATTCATGATTTAGTTGTGTTCTTGATGTGATTTTGGTGTTCTTCACGAGCTCCTTTTGTCCCCTCTTGTTTCCCCTCTCGTTTCTTCGTTTTGGGATGGTTTTGGTTCGTTCTTATTGCCTTGGATCGATCAATGACATGAGTAGAAGCTTTCCACCGAAGGAAATCCACTAATTCCTCACGAGATCGCAGATCCGAGCAATTTAAGTTCTTGACCTATTTTTTTGGGGGGATTCTTCAATTCCTTCGATTCACGGAGTTAGAGTTTGTTTCGGGCCATGATCCTTTAGAGGTTGCCTTTCTACTCGCTTGTGAACCCTTGTGCAAAGTTTCAAGTCATTTGGAGTTGATTTGATCAAGTTATGGCTTGATTTGATTTTTCCCGAGAAACTGCTCGTTCATACCGGACGTGTCCGATATGATCTCGGACGTGTCCGATATTTCTCACTTTGGAGTTTTGAGCTGAAATTTGGTGGAGACCTTCCCTTGGTGTCTAAAGAGCTATGGTTAAAATTTCATGATTTTTGGACACCATTTGACGGGGTTTTGGATTTTTCTCTTTTGATCAGCTTGCTGCTGAAAATACCGGACGTGACCGAGATGATACCGGACGTGTCCGAAAATACCGGACGTGTCCGATATAATACCGAACGTGTCCGATATTTGCAGGAGCAGTGCTGTTTTCTTTTGGGAGTTTGCTTGTTTGGGCTTCGATCTGTGTTCCGTTTGCTCTGTGGTGGCCCGCTGTGTTCTGAGGGAGCATCCACCCTTCTCTAGGGTCATGGTCATCAAGTCTTTCGTGTATGCTTTTTGGGGATTGATGTTGGGACAGTGGTCGAAGATTTCGAAAGAAATTTGAGGCTCCCATTCACCCCCCCTCTGGTCGCCGTTTCCGGTCCTTCAATTGGTATCGGAGCCGGTTAAGGATCATTCCACCTTAATCGGTCCGTGATCCACGAAGGCGACATGGAGCGTGGTTCCAGCAAACGGCCGCACTTTGATGGGTCCAACTATCCTTATTGGAAGATCCGCATGTCTGCGCATCTCCAGGGGATTGATTGGCTCGTCTAGGAAATTTGCGAGGATGCTACTTACGTTGTGCTCCCTGTTGCAGCCCGTACCACCTAGGATCACAAGGATCGGCACAATGCAAATAGCAAAGCTCGCAGTGTGCTTTTATCGAGTCTTTCGCTTTCTGAGTTCGAGCGTGTCTCTGATTGTACTATAGCTCGAGAGATCTGGGTGAGGCTTCAGAGCTATCACGAGGGGACCGCACAGGTCAAGACCAGACTCTATGAGACGTACAAGCGCGAGTACGAGAACTTCTCTTAGTTTGATGGCGAGTCCATCGATGCCATGTTTTCCCGCTTTCAGACTATCGTCAACAAAATAAAAGCGAACAAGGCCAACCTACCTTATAGTGATCATGAGAGGGCGCTCAAGCTTCTCTATGCCCTTGATCGAAAGGTATGGGATGTGAAGGTGTCGGCGATCATCGAGTCGGCCAACTACGACACCCTCACCGTCGACGAGCTTTTCAGCAAGCTCAAGTCCACAGAGATCGACTACCAAACCCAAGCCAAGCTCAAGAATCCTTCTGCACCAACCATGGCTTTGGTCTCAGATAGTGGTTTAAGTTCATTGACTAACCCTTCACAAGCTTCTTTCTCTTTGTCGTGCTTGATGTCAGTCATAGAGGAGCAGCTGGAGTCTCTTGGGGATGATGAGTTGGCACTCATCATCAGTCGGTTCTCTCGGTTTCACAACAATCGTTTGAACCGCCGACACAGTGATGGCCCGAAGGAGGGATGCTATGGATGTGGAGATCCAGACCACTTTGTCACGCACTACCCCAATAAGAAGCCCTTCACCAACAAGTATGACTCCGGCAAGCGCAAGGATAAGCGTGACTACACCTCCGGCAAGCACAAGGCCAAGGGCGGCTTCGACAAGGAGGCGATCAAGAAGGCGTACCGCAGGAAGGCCAAAGCTCAAGAACGTGCCTTCCTCGCCTCCCTCAGCGACCTCGACGACGACTCCGACGATGATCACTCTTCTTCTCCCTCGACCAACGATGAGTCCGAGAAGAAGCGTGAGGACAAGCTCAACGGTCTCTGCTTTGTTGCCGATGCAAACCGTGGTGGGTTTTGCACTATGGCGGTTGACGGTGGAGCAAAGCTCAAAAAGGATGTCGACGTCGATGACGATGAAAATGAGGTACCGCCCACACTTGACTCACTTATGCTTGAGCTTGATACTATGAATGATACATTGATGAGTCAAGATAAGTTGCTTAAGCGTGCTGCCCGCGAGAGAAAAGAGTTTAAGGACCAGCTAGAGGTTGCTTTGAAGGAGTTGGAGCTTGCCAAGAGTGGTGTAGTGGTGTCAGAGGAGGAGGAGTGCGATGAGTGCGCTATACACATGTCTAACCTCTCTGACTTGCAATCCAAGTATGCTGTTTTGCTTGATGAATGTGATGAGCTGAAGTCTCGTTCTGGGTTGCTCGGTGCATGCAAGTCCTGCTCAGGCTTGCAATCTGAGTTGGCAGAGAAGGTTGCCAAACTTGCTGAGTTTGAGAAGGCCAACTCAGATAGCACCACCACTACATGTGTTCGATGTGAAGCTTTGGTGTTGGAGCTTGAGTCCTGCAGGCACGACAAGATGGGAACCGAGGAAGAAAACACACAACTTCGGTCCATCTTGAGCTGGGTGTCATGCAGTGAGCCTTAGTTGGGCATGATGGTGAGCCAGTTCAGGCAGGGAACTGACTCATCGGGAGTAGGCTTTGCTATAAGTGGGAAGGGTGAGCATGTCTATGGCAAGGTTGGTGAACATAGTGGTTTGAACCCAAGTGAGAAACCCACCAACACTCCCAAATTGATCAAGATCCCTCCACCAGAGTCTACCAAGCCTATGATCAAAGATGGTGTGTTTGAAGAACCACCAAAAGCTCCACCATCCAAGCAAGTTTGGGTTCCCAAACCGAACCACTTTCGGAACTCACTCGATACTCTACCCAACATCTCTAGTGCACCCCTTCCTAAAGCCAAAAAGCCTCAGAGAGTGAACCACATCCACAAGAGAGTGAGTCAACCACCATCCAAGAGAGAGGTGAGGTACCACTATGACTATTGCCATAGAGATGGTCATTTGGCTGAGTTTTGCTTTAGGAGGAAGAGAGATGAGCGGCGCGAGTACGAGTTGAACAACCGGAACATGTACCGTCCTCCCCATGGCGTACATGTACCGCCTGTTCAGAGGCACAGTGTTAGGCCTAGAGATGCAATGCCTCAAGGTGCTAGGCCTCAGGTGGCGAGACCACGTGGTGGTCGTGCCCGGCGTGGCCCAAGTCATGATCTATATGACTCTGGACCTCGCGACGGTGGCTTTTAGTCCCACACTCCTAGCAGACCATGTTTTCCCCCACGTGATGATCGCTTCTCTCCAATGGGACATGGCATGTATGGTGTTTTTCCTAACACTTTTCCAGGGCAAATGACTCAACACTGGTATTCTCCTCATTTCACTAACCCCAGTGTTGTGCCATTTGCTCACCCCCTGTCTTTCTATTGATGCAGAGCAGAGGCCTAGAGAACACATGGCTTGTTGATTCTGGCTGTTCGCGCCACATGACCGAAAGTTCCAAATGGTTCTCCAGCCTCGACCCCATGCAATACAAGGAGTACATCACATTTGGGGACAATAGCAAAGGTAAGGTGCTGTCTCGTGGGACCATTCAGGTCAATGAGTCTTTTATCTTGAAGGACGTTGCTTTGGTTTCAAGCCTGCATTTCAATTTGCTCTCTGTTTCGCAACTCCTTCAAGATGGGTTTGAGGTGCACTTTAAGACTAGACTTTCTCGTGTGCTCGATTCTCAGGGACATCTAGTTTGTCAGATCGTTCCTTTTGGCCAAGTTTTCAGAGCTAATTTCTCTCAGTCTTTCGGTTCTTCTTGCTATTTGGTTGCCGGATCTTCTTCTGATTTGTGGAAGTGGCATAGGAGACTTGGTCACTTGAGCTTTGATCTCCTAGTGAGGTTGAGTTCTCTTGACATGATCCGAGGATTGCCCAAACTTAAGTTTGAGAAGGATCTGGTATGCCATCCCTGTCGCCACGGAAAGATAGTGGCTGCTTCCCATCCTCCAGTGACTCAGGTCATGACCACGAGACCCGGTGAGCTACTCCATATGGACACTGTTGGTCCAGCTCGGGTTCGGTCAGAGGGAGGGAAGTGGTACGTTCTTGTGATCGTGGATGATTTTTCTCATTATTCTTGGGTGTTTTTCATGGAGGGCAAGGACAAAGCATTTTCTCATGCTCGTGACTTGATCTTGAGGTTGCAAACTGAGTTACCAAAGAATGCCATATGAGCTATCCGCAGTGACAATGGCACTGAGTTCAAAAACTCTCAGTTTGACACCTTTTGTGCTTCCTTGGGTCTTGAACATCAGTTTTCTTCACCCTATGTCCCTCAGCAGAATGGTGTTGTTGAGCGCAAAAATCGGACTTTGGTTGAAATGGCTAGGACGATGCTCGATGAGCATAGGACTCCTAGGCGTTACTAGGCCGAAGCCATCAACACCGCCTGCCATGTTTCAAACCGCATTTTTCTTTGTGCTTTCTTGAAGAAGACATCCTATGAGTTGCGGTTTGGGCGTCCACCCAAGGTGAGTCATTTTCGAGTCTTCGGTTGCAGGTGCTTCATTCTTAAGTAAGGTAATCTTGACAAGTTTAAATCTAGATCTTCGGACGGTATATTTCTCGGTTACGCTTCTCATTCACATGCGTACTGTGTGCTTAATCTTGAGACTAACCGTGTCGTGGAGACTTGTGAAGTCACCTTCGACGAAACCATGCCCTCTTCTATTTCGGTCTTTGAACGTGCAGGTGATGAAGAGATGGGTGATAGCATTTTCATTGAGGATGACGATGACGTCAATTGGGATGATCCCAAGCCATCTCAACCGGCTACCCCGATCGAGCCAGCTTCGACCACTTTGGCTCACGGCCCCGAGCCCTCCACCTCTACTTCATGGGGTCCGTGCGAGCCGCTTCCTCAATTGACTGAGGAGGCCCCAGCTGTGGATGAGGGGGAGGCGACTTCGTCTTTGGGTGCACCTCGACATATCCAGCGACGCCATCCTCCTCAGATCATGATCGGCGACATCGATGAAAGGGTAACGCGTTCCAAGTCTTATCATATTTCCCATTTCACTCATTCTGCTTTCGTAGCTTCTTTTGAGCCTCGAGATATTGGACACGCACTATCTAATGCCGATTGGGTTAATGCTATGCACGAGGAGTTAGAGAACTTTGAGCGGAACCAAGTGTGGGTTTTAGTTCCACCTCCACTAGAGTGCCACCCCATAGGTACAAAGTGGGTTTACAAGAACAAGCAGAGTAAGGATGGGGTGGTGGTGAGAAACAAGGCGAGATTAGTGGCTCAGGGTTTTTGCCAAAAAGAGGGAATAGACTATGAAGAAACCTTTGCTCCTGTTGCCCGTCTAGAAGCCATTAGGATTCTTTTAGCTTTTGCAGCTTCGAAAGGGTTCAAGCTGTATCAGATGGATGTAAAGAGTGCCTTCTTGAATGGGTACATAGAGGAAGAGGTTTATGTGAGGCAACCCCCTGGCTTTGAAAATCCGAAGTACCCCAACCATGTTTTTAAACTCCACAAAGCCTTGTATGGTTTGAAACAAGCCCCGAGAGCCTGGTATGAGCGTTTAAAAGCTTTCTTGCTTGATAAGGGTTTTAGGATGGGTTCCGTAGATAAGACTTTGTTCCTCCTCAAGCAAGGCACATACATCCTTTTGGTTCAGATATACGTGGATGATATAATCTTTGGTGGCTCTTCTCATGCTCTTGTTGCCAAGTTTTTAGATACTATGAGCAGGGAATTTGAGATGAGCATGATGGGCGAATTGACTTTCTTCCTTGGGCTACAAATCAAGCAAACTCATGAGGGGACGTTCGTGCACCAAGGCAAGTACACCAAGGACATGCTCAAGAAATTTGATATGGGTGAGGCCAAGCCTCTTTCAACGCCCATGTCAACCACGATGGCCCTGGATGAGGACAAGGAGGGAGAAGCCGTGGACCAGAAGGAATACCGAAGCATGATTGGGTCCCTGCTGTACCTAACGGCGACGAGACCGGACATCCAGTTTGCAGTCTGCTTGTGCGCGCGCTTTCAGTCTTCGCCACGCACGTCTCATCGTCAAGCCATCAAGCGGATCCTCAGGTACCTTCGTTTCACACCCGAGTTTGGTCTTTGGTTTTCAGCTTCCTCCTCTCTTTCTCTTTGTGGGTATTCTGATGCGGATTATGCTGGTTGTCATGTTGAGAGGAAGTCCACTTCGGGGACTTGTCAGTTTCTTGGATCTTCTCTTGTGTCTTGGTCTTCTCGCAAGTAGTCTAGCGTCGCCCAATCCACCACAGAAGCTGAGTATGTTGCTACTGCTGCTTGTTGTTCCCAGTTGCTTTGGATGATAGCTACTCTGAGAGACTTTGGGTTAGAGTTTAGGCGAGTGCCTTTGTTTTGTGATAGCACCAGTGCCATAAGTGTAGCAAAAAACCCAGTCCTTCACTCAAAGACAAAGCACATAGAAGTTCGCTTTCACTTCTTGCGTGACCACTATGAGAAAGGTGATATCGATCTGCACCACATTGATACCCAAAACCAGCTCGCAGATATCTTCACCAAACCACTTGACCAAGCCCAGTTTACTCGCTTGCGAGGGGAGCTTGGAGTTTGTTTCCTTTTTAGAGGAGGGGAACTTTGGTTGTTTTATTCTAGTTTTGCTTTTCTTTGTAGTGTAGCCTTTGTTTTTGTTTTTATATCATTCTTGCATATCATATCATCATGTATCATATTGCATCCTGAGCTTTATCCTTATAGTAGCTAGATTGACACTGTGCTCTTGTTGGGGATGTTATGGATATACAATGATGTGCTTTTGGCTTAGGCTCCTTTTGATCAATTGATACATGTTATGAGCTAAGCTTGTTTTCCAAACTGTGAACTTGATTAAAACTTGTTGAAACATGAAATGTGTTCACCACTACTTGTGGCACTAGCATGTGTAGAATGTGTCGAGATCTTTTTCTTGCTTCATATATATGCTTAGTTGCTACGGCTCATACCTTGAGTTACACACTTACTTGAGAAACTTGAATTTGTGCTAAAACTTGAAAATCAAACTAAGTGATTTGAAAAGATCGGGATGGGTCTGTACTATCCTATGTCAGAGTATCAAGACAGCTCCAACTTGCACTTATTGGTGAACTTGAGCTCTGTAATGGATACCGAGATCATTGTCTTAAGCTTCTGATTGCCTTTGGCATAGGCTTGACATGGTCGCTAAGTCAGGTTTTGATGGCACAGATAACCTCCCGCACACACTTGTCTGACAAACTTTGGTAATAAGCTGCATAACTCCGATAAATTTCAATTGGTGTCTAAAATTTGATCAAACCACAAGTTTGTCTCATGACATGATGTGTGAACTTTGTTTGGGGTAGTTCACTTTGCATACATGTGTAGCACAAGGTCGATCTCCTGTCTACTTTTGCTATGTGCTCCTTTGGTGGTGAACCCTCTTTTTAAATTGCTCAAACTTGATCAAAATTACTTAAATGCCATATTTCGTCTCATTTGGTCACTTTGAGCATTTGCTAGCACTTGTATGTGTTGCTATATATACATGATAGCATCAACTAGAGCCTCTTTTCAATCTACTTACTATAATCTTGAAGCTTCTGCATTCGTGCATTTCTGCATTCATAGCATGATTTGAGGGGGAGATGCAATCTTTGGGCTCTAGCTTGATCAGTGCATGTGTCAACAAGGGGGAGAAGTTTTCCACACTCACAATGACACAAGGGGAAGAAACTTCCAATTTCACCTAAAGTTGAGAGATATGTATTCATTTGAGAGAGATTGCACTTGTTCAGGGGGAGTTGCATTTGAGGTGTTTTGCTAGATGTGTTGAGCCTTTGCCTCTTCTGGAGGGTCTAGCAGTTTTTTTCGGCTTTTCGAGCTTTGCTAGTGGCGTTGAGCCCGTTGCCTCTTCTTGAGGGCTAGTTTTGTTTTACTTGGTTGCGTCGAGCCGTTGCCCATGTCTTTGGGGACCAAGTTTTGCTCACTTTCAAATGACCCAGTTCTTGGCTTTTCTTTAGCTTTTGGTCATTTGGGTGAGTTCTTTCTTTTCTCTTCTTTTTCTTTTTCTTTTGCTCAAGCTGTTCGTGTATTGGTGTTGACAATGCACTCATCAAGGGGGAGATTGCGAACACAAGGTTGACAAGTACCCTTGTGTGTTCGTTTTGTGATGAGTGATTGTCAATGTGATCCACGAAGTAGGTTGAGTGGTGACTAACCCTACCATGGCGAAAGCTATGTGTGCGACATATCTTTTGGCTTGTGTTGTGCAGGTGTGGAGCTCGGATGCGGTGGTCGACGGCGAGGTGAAGGTCAAGGAGGACGTGCCGTGCCGACAGACTGGGAGCGGTGAAGGACGGACGTGAGGCTTGGACCGAGGGACCCAAGGCCGAGTGACTAGCCGCGGTGGCTGACACTTGGGACATCGACAAGTGCAAGAAGACATGGAGTGACGGTGTTGACCGGGTCAAGACGGCGGACGCGTGAGTCGAGCGAGGCTCAGGAGGACTTGGCGGGCCGGCCGGTCGAGGACGGTGGTGACACGCGTCGGATGGCGGGGGACGCGTATGGAGTACGCTACTCGCGGACAGTTTGATGGTTTGGACCTCAAAACCATCGGATGGACGGTTTACGGGTTTGGGCCTCAAAACCCAGGCAGAGGTTCCGAGGAGGGACGGACGGCACGTGGCGGCATCGGGGAGTTCGCATCGAGGCGAAGCTACCAGTGAGAAGGCGCGGTGGCCGTCGGATCAAGATTACACCGGGTTGGACAACAACGCCCTTGGGCTTAGCGGTTCAACTCATTTGTATCCAGGGGCAAAATTGGGAATGTGTAATAGCCCTGTTAAATAGGATGAGGGAGTCCCCATCTCCCTTACCTCCTCTAGTTTTCATTTTCTCCTTTAGGGTTTCTTCCTCTAGTTTGCTTCCATGTATGAGAGAGGTCCACAACTAAAATTGTGACTTGGTTTTCAAGGAATCGGTGGCCGTAACCACCTTATGCCCTCCGGGATTCATGATTTAGTTGTGTTCTTGATGTGATTTTGGTGTTCTTCACGAGCTCCTTTTGTCCCCTCTTGTTTCCCCTCTCGTTTCTTTGTTTTGGGATGGTTTTGGTTCGTTCTTATTGCCTTGGATCGATCAATGACATGAGTAGAAGCTTTCCACCGAAGGAAATCCACTAATTCCTCACGAGATTGCAGATCCGAGCAATTTAAGTTCTTGACCTATTTTTTTGGGGGGATTCTTCAATTCCTTCGATTCACGGAGTTAGAGTTTGTTTCGGGCCATGATCCTTTAGAGGTTGCCTTTATACTCGCTTGTGAACCCTTGTGCAAAGTTTCAAGTCATTTGGAGTTGATTTGATCAAGTTATGGCTTGATTTGATTTTTCCCGAGAAACTGCTCGTTCATACCGGACGTGTCCGATATGATCTAGGACGTGTCTGATATTTCTCACTTTGGAGTTTTGAGCTGAAATTTGGTGGAGACCTTCCCTTGGTGTCTAAAGAGCTATGGTTAAAATTTCATGATTTTTGGACACCATTTGACGGGGTTTTAGATTTTTCTCTTTTGGTCAGCTTGCTGCTGAAAATACCGGACGTGTCCGAGATGATACCGGACGTGTCCGAAAATACCGGACGTGTCCGATATAATACCGGACGTGTCCGATATTTGCAGGAGCAGTGCTGTTTTCTTTTAGGAGTTTGCTCGTTTGGGCTTTGATCTGTGTTCCGTTTGCTTTGTGGTGACCCGCTGTGTTCTAAGGGAGCATCCACCCTTCTCTAGGGTCGTGGTCATCAAGTCTTTCGTGTATGCTTTTTGGGGATTGATGTTGGGACAGTGGTCGAAGATTTCGAAAGAAATTTGAGGCTCCCATTCACCCCCCCCCCCCCTCTGGTCGCCGTTTACGGTCCTTCACCTTCTGCCGAAGCTGTTCATCCTTACATACTGCTCGAACCTTACACTTTTGTCTACAAAGAAGTGGATGGCGAGGCAAAGAATGGAGGGGAGCATGAAGCTCATCGTGCCGATCTTGGTCAAGGACGAAGTGATGGGGACGAAGTCCAGAACTCGATAGCGAGGATGCAGGCTACCAGTACGGACAGTGTTTAGTGGAAGAAGGGGATTGTTGCCTCTGAATCGGAGGGGTCTGAATGTAATTGCTATGCTGATGGAGCTCAGGAAAATGAGGAACCTCGCCAAACAAGGAAACAAAGGTTAGTCAGGAAAAACATAATGCTACGTATCAAACTATTCTTCAGTATCCTCTTTAGGCTTTACATTTTTTTTCTACACAATTCAATGGTCCACAAATGTTTAGTTATCTTGCCAATTACTTTATCATACACACTCTTCGCTTTATTTTTACTTTTTCCTAATCCTGTATTTGTTTGTAATTGTAACAGTTATAACCTTAGTATTATGCACCACTCTGATGGAGGAAGAAAGAGATCACGAGGTACAGTTTCGCCGGCAGCCCAGCCTCTGCCGCTCTACTCTCCAGATCTGCCACCGTGTACTGACTCTTCTTATTTATATTTTTTCAGACTCATTTCCTGCCTACCTACTGACATGCAAATATGCAGCCTGTTCGATTGGCTGGTTCGTATCGTTGCTGGTTCGTGAAGAAGTACTGCTGACTGGTTTGTGTGAGAGAAAAATACTGTTCCGGCTGAAAATTTACGATCGTTTACGACAAGCCACAGCCAAACGAACAGGCTGATGGTTGTTCAGATGGATTTTTCTCGCTATAGTTTTGGGCTGATGCTTTGACTTATCAACAGGTGTGAGGATGATTGCAAAATGAACGGGTTCTTTTATGGTCCTGTTGCAGTCTTGGCTTATTCCTTATGCCAACAAGGTACATCATTTCAGTTTGATTTTGTGTGTGTGGTTAGATTTAAGCACCAGTGTTTCCCTGCCTGATAAAAAAATTGCCATTTCTATTACCCAGTTTGTTTGTTCTTTGCAAGATCACATATTGAGATTCTCTAGATGTTGCTCCCCAAATTGTGTTTGACACTCCTTCCTAATTTATTTGCAATTCATTGCATTTGCCTGACCAACATCCTCCATAAATTTATATATGATGTGAAGGGCGGGCTTGGTGCAAGCGGTAGAGTCTTACCGTCTGTGACCGGAAGGTCCCGGGTTCGAGTCGCGGTCTCCTCGCATTGCACAGACGAGGATAAGGCTTGCCACTGACACCCTTCCCTAAACTCCGCACAGAGCGGGAGCTCTTTGCACTGGGTACGCCCTACCAAGGACTGAACTCACTTTTTATTTAAATATGAACATGAAAATCTAGAAAGCATTCTTTTGTTGTTTCGTACATTTTTTTGTTTCATGCTGCTCTGCAGACATTAGCTATCATCAATAAGAAGAATGATTCGCAGCACAGACAGTATGGCCAGAAATTGAACAGAATCATCTGTCAAATTTGCTATATCTGTACCAACCCTCCATACCATCCTGCTGTGTTCAATAAATCTTTTCCTTTTACTGTTACGCACATCCTTCATTCTGAGTTGCATGGGTTATACTTAATCAACTCCAAGCAGCATTTCATGAGGAAGTGAACCACTTTGCACCTAATTATTTAATGCTACGTTATGGAGATGCTTACCTCCGAATTCCGTTTCACGTTCTGCTTCTGACCTTATTGATGCACTCATGCTTATTTGCGTCTCATGATGATTTCATGAGGAAGTGGACCACTTTACACTTAATTATTTAATGCTACGTACTGGAGATACTTACCTCCCAATTCCGTTTTACATTCTGCTTGGGACCATACTGATGCATTTATGCTTATTTGCGTCTCATGATGATTTCATCCTATGTACTTTGGTATATCCTATGAATATGGTCCTATCAAGTATATATCATGAACATTCTTCTACATGATCATTGTGTGAACATTCTCCTATTCTATAAACTTAGTGTTTTCTCAATTTATGACTCAGGCCCAGTAAAGGGCACCACGTTTGGTCGTCTGATCAGCACCCAAGCTGCTTGATGCCTACCATGCCCATAGACATGGTTAAAGTGTTCCATCTCGGCCGGCAAGAGAACAATATGGCAATTAGTTTCCTTAGGTTATTCATATTCTTTCCATGTACTTTCTCTTCCAACCAGTATTTTTTACATGTTGGTTACCAGAATTAACACATACTCCCTTCACTCTAAAGGAATTTAGGAGGCACTCTTAGTTTCATTTTTAGACCAAAGAATTGTAGCTTCCTCCATATATGATAGTTTTTCAGTGAGCCTTCAGTGAGCCCGCGCGAAGCGCGGGGTTCCTGCTAGTATAAATAATGTTTCTACAAACTTTACCGGAGCTAGGAATATAGTTAACCCTCATGCAGGAATAAATCCCTGCCTCCTCCATGCTCCAGCTACTGCGCTAACACTGTTCACCCGAATTTTACATTATTTCTCCGTTACTCTTCATCCGAAATTTTATTGTTCACCTTCTCTTTCGCTGTTTACGTGAGGTGACAATTTTATTGTTCACCTTCGCTTTATTGTTCATCCGAAATTTTATTGTTCACCTTCGCTTTCGCTTTCGCCTCCTCCATGAATTTTACTGAGCTAGACAATTGATGCTGATGACACGTGAGGTGAGGGATATGATGTGTTAGAAACAAATAGCTTGATGTGAACCAAAAATGTGAACATAATTGGAATGGTGATAGGAGGTGTAGCTTCTGTCACTCACCAGAAAGTATTCAACACCTTTTTTTTTTGGATTGTTTCTATGCCAAATTCTTGTGGCGTGCTGTACATTTAATGTTTGGGATATCACCTCCCCAGAGCATAGATGACTTGTTTAACATGTGGTCAAGACGGGTGGTAACAAACATAATTCATTGTTGTTGACTGCAGCATCAGCTTTGTGTTGGGCAGTTTGGATAACGAGAAACGATGTGGTTTTTGACAAATGTAGACTAAAATCTTTTTTGCAGGTTCTTTTCAGGGGAACCCACTGGCTCTGTTAATGGGCAAGACTACAGCGGTGTGATGATCAATGGGACCAGCTGATCCTAGCAGGGCATCATGTAGAGACGTCGGTCTTGCATTTTTTTGGTTTCAAAGGGTGGTTGTCAAATAGGTCTATTGGTCTTGTTTAGTCAAAAACTTTACTTTGTTCATTTGTGTGGGTGCCTGTAAGATGGAGTTCTTTACAGCTCGTGTGCTGACCTACGGGCCGAACTTTGTAATAATTGACTTGATTCTATCTGTTGGTAGATAAAGCCAGGTATGAACTATCTTTATCTTAAAAAAAAAAAGCAACCCCGGAGCGATCAATATGGTCACCCAAATTGAACATCTGGGAAGCTAGGTGTTTTTTAAGGGAAATTTTGGGGACCTAGGTAAACAGCTTTTCCGGAATGTAGCCTGTTGGGCGAGTCCTGGGCTACCTGTGGCCAGGAGGCCGCCCCACCCCACTGTGATGGCAGGTCCGCCCCGTAGACAAGTACCTCCCTTACACCGCACTGCTTACACGGATAAGTGCGTAGGAGTATACAGCTTACCATGTCCATGAACTTGTAGTAAAGGGGTGTGAACATGCAAACTTTTTCAAAAAGCATACTCCATGATTTGGAAAATTTTGAAACACTGCAAATCCATATAGTGCATCAATATATGTACTTTTTTTTGCAAAAGTAGAGATCCAAACTCAATCTATAAAAAAAATCATGCAAAAATGACAAAATTGGAGTCCATGTGCATTAGAAGATGAAATTCCTAGGATTGTCTTGTAGTGCATATGCACCAAAATTTTGTCATTTTTTCATGAACTTTTGTAGATTGAGTTTGAATCTCAGTTTTGTAACAAAGTACACATAAGGATGAATTATGCATATGCATAATTTCAAAATTTTCCAAACAATGGAAGTGTGTTTTTTTAAATAGTATGCATGTTTGTATCCATCTAGATGTTAATGCTCTTTTCTATAAATTTCGGTCAAACTGAAAAATAGTTTGTTTCAAGACAACTACTCTAAAATTTTTAAATGAATTAGGACAGAGAGAATACAATAATGTTCTCGGCATCATGTAGTCAACCGACGCACTCGAGATCGGATCAAGGTCTGTCCAAGCATTAACGTGATTGTGCACATGATGTTATATTATATATTCACTGTACTGCTTCTGCACTAAGTATATATATACCATTTCCCTTCAAAAAAAAAAGTACAGATATAACATTACCACAAGTCCCACAACCATAGAGTTGAGAGAAGTGGCAGTACTGCATGCAGATAAACAAATATATATATATATATAATCGTGTGTTGAGTGAGCGTGCGTGCGTGTGTACGAACAGATACTACAGCTGTACCCAGATAAGAGGCAACCAATATATATATATATATATATATATATATATATATATATATATATATATATATATATATATATATATATATATATATATATATATATATATATAGGGAGAGGCTATTCAGTAGCCGGCTACAAAATAAGTTATTCTGTAGCCACCTCCATTTACTATAATTTTATATACTAATTTACCATAATATAAATACATATTTACGATAGTTGGGTTACTATAACACATGGGGATATTTACCATAACGTTATATTAAACCACTTAGTAAGGAGTTACTATAATCTCGTAAAATAACATAGTAATTATCGTAACTCAAAATGGCTACAGAATAAGTTATTCTGTAGCCAGCTACAGAATAGTAGTTCTATATATATATATATATATATATATATATATATATATATATATATATATATATATATATATATATAACGCTCACCCATTGTTGGCTAACTGGCTTGTTAATTGTCTTCACGTGAGAAGCGCGAGGTTATGGTTTGTCAACGAGTGAGACAGATTTAGATGGAGATGAGATGCGAGGTCGGTGGCTTCAGTTCAACTAGTGATAATCAGAGTCGTGATGGAGGCGTTTAGTAGAGATGGCGAGAAATACTGATGGAGGCAATCAAGCAATGATGACAATGAGAATCTTATAACGGTTAGATTTCGTTTTAGTCATGTTCATTAGATCGGGATGTATTGGTAGTAGTATAATAGGAATAGGTGTTCGGGATTCACAGAGAGACGGAGAGAAAGGGGGTGATAGGTAGCAAACCATCAAAAGCCGTAGTGGTCGAAGCTCCGGCCGGGGTTTCGTTGACGGACGCCATCTGCGCGCCGGCAGCGACGTTCGGTGGAGAGGGAGTCGGCGCTGTGGCGTCTCGGCGGCGGCGTGTGCGTCGGGGTGGCGTTGCCGGCGTCGGTGGTGCTTCCCGTCGCTGGCAGCGCCCCTTCTCAAGATCGGGTCTAGGGTTAGGATGTCGGTGGGGTGACTGGCGACGCGGTGAACCTCGTACTGCGAGCCCCGGCCCTCACCTTTCCTTTATAGCGCTGTGCGACGGAGGCCCACCAACCATGTAGGGTTGGGCGCCTCCGATCAGGGCGCGAGAACAAGGCCCAAAAAGGCCGTTGGGCCTAACTGGTGGGAGATCAAACCTAACATTCTTCCCCTTGATCTCTCATCTATTCTTCGTTCTTTAATTTCATACTCAAAACTTTCAATTCATATTTTTCTTGCTTCCATTCTATTTTATTATAGATTAGTGCATAGAACTGTCCCATCGTCACAGCAATTAGTGCCGTTAGACTAACAGCCACAATACACTTCTCCGTTTTGAAATGTAAACTTTCTTTGGGCCCTTCATATGTTTGGGAATCATAGGCTTTTCCTTAAACCCATGCCGACTACGTGTTTTCTGAACACGTTGGGTGGTAAGCCCTTTGTGAGCGGATCCGCGAGCATTTTCTCTGTACTTATATGCTCAAAATTTATTATATGATCCCGAATTTTATCTTTCACAACATAGTACTTTATGTCAATGTGTTTGGCAGCACCACTTGACCTATTGTTGTGAGCGTACTGTATCGCTGGATTGTTATCACAATACAATCTCAGTGGTTCATTTATATCATCAATCACTTTCAATCTGGGTATGAATTTCTTCAGCCAATTCACCTGCCCGTTGCCTCATAGCATGCTACAAACTCGGCATACATTGTCAAGGATGTAGTTACGGTTTGTTTGGAGCTTTTCCACGATATAGCCCCTCCTGCGAGAGTAAATACATATCCTGACGTGGATTTTCTTATCTCCCGCATAATCAGAATCTGAATACCCCTCTATCTGCAGGGAATCAGATCTTCTATACATAAGCATGGGGCCTTTCGTACCCTGCAAATAATGCAGGACTTTCTTCACTAATTTCCAATGTTCAATTCCTGGATTCTTTTGATATCTGCCAAGTAACCCGGTAACAAAAGCTAAGTCAGGGCGTGTACACACTTGAGCATATTGTAAACTTCCAATAGCTGAAGCATACGGTACCGCTTTTATTCGGTCAATTTCATATTGGTTCTTGGGACACTGATGTTCCCCAAATCTATCGTCCTTGACTATAGGAGCAGGTGAAGGACTGCACGCATGCATACTAAATTTCTTCAGGACCTTTTCTATGTATGCCTTTTGCGATAATCCTAGAACCCTTTTTCTCCTGTCTCGGTAAATCTCTATTCCCAAAACGAACGAGGCCTCACCGAGATCTTTCATATCAAAGTTTGAGGACAAGAATTTCTTCGTTTCCATTAGTAGATTGATATCACTACTAGCAAGCAAGATATCATCCACATACAAAATTAGGAATATGTACTTTCTATTCCTGAACTTTGCATAAACGCAATTGTCCTCAACATTTTCTTCAAACCCAAAACCTTTTATCGTTCTATCAAACTTCAAATACCACTGCCTTGAAGCTTGCTTCAATCTGTAGATTGACTTCTTCAGGCGGCATCTCATATTTTCCTTTCCTTTTACGACGAAACCTTTCGGTTGTGCCATATAAACATTTTCTTCTAAATCCCCGTTTAGAAAAGCCGTCTTTACATCCATTTGATGTAACTCCAAATCATAGTGGGCTACAAGTGCCATTATAATTCTGAAGGAATCTTTACATGAGACTGGAGAAAACGTCTCATTGTAATCAATTTCTTCTCTTTGCATGAAGCCTTTCGCCACAAGTCGCGCTTTAAATCTTTCTATATCCCCTTGGGAGTCATATTTCGTTTTGTAGACCCATTTGCAGCCTACTGTTTTGGCTCCTTTAGGAATATTTTCTAAGTCCCAAACGTTATTGGTACTCATTGATTTCAATTCATCTTCCATGGCCTTAAGCCACTTTGATGAGTGGTCGCTTCTCATGGCTTCTTCAAATAAGGTGGGATCATCCCCCATCTGACATTCTTCTGTTTCATAAACTTCATAGTCATCAGTAATAGCTGATCTTCTTATTCTTTGAGACCTTCTAAGTGCCTCCGACACTTGTTCCACATTGGGCTGTTGTTGTTCTTCCTCATGTGCAACATTTGGTTCTATAGATTCCTCAAGGATAGGTTCCTCAAGGACAGGTTCCTCATGTTCATTCATTGTCGCCACGGGAAAACTTGCAACAGGTGTTGGCACTACAGTGTCCTACACTGTCGGTGCAACAGCAGCAGGTAGCGTGAAGAATGGTTCTTCAACCATCGGAGTGGGTACATATACCCGCTTCTCCTGTAGGCTGATTTCTCGTGCTACCATGCTCCCCCTGATCATGTTATCCTCTAAGAACACAGCGTGTCTTGTTTCTACAATCTTCGTATGTCTGTCAGGACAATAGAAGCGATATCCTTTCGATCTTTCTGGATAGCCAATAAAATGGCAGCTGACTGTCTTGAAGTCTAACTTTCCTATGTTTGGGTTAAACACTTTTGCCTCAGCTGGACAGCCCCACACACGCAAATGGTTAAGTGAGGGTTCTCTTCCTGTCTATAATTCATACGGTGTTTTAGGCACCGATTTACTTGGTACTCGATTAGTATGTAAATAGCGATTTTCAGTGCCTCCATCCATAAACTAATCGGTAATGTGGAGTAACTCATCATGCTTCTTACCATATCCATTAAGGTATGGTTACGTCTTTCAGCCACTCCATTCTGCTGAGACTCCCCCGGTGTGGAGTACTAAGCAACTATGCCATTTTCCTGTAGGAATCTTGCAAATGGTCCAGGAATTTGGCCATATGGGGTATGTCGCCCATAGTACTCTCCACCTCGGTCTGATCGTACTATCTTTATTTTCTTATTGTGCTGATTTTCAACTTTAGCTTTAAATATTTTGAATTTATCTAATGCTTCCGATCTTTCTTTAATTAGATAAATATTGCCATAACGAGAGTAGTCGTCTGTGAATGTTATAAACGAGTTATAACCATCCACACTTTTCACAGGAAAAGGACCACATATGTCTGTGTGGATTATTTCTAAAATTCCTGTGCTTCGTTTGGCATCTTTCTTAATTTTCTTGACATACTTTGCTTTGATGCAATCAATACATTGTTCTAAATCAGAAAATTCTAAGTGCGGGAGAATTGATTCCTTAACCAATCGTTCCATTCTCCCCCTCAAAATATGGCCCAAGCGATAATGCCATAATTTCGAAGAGACAGTATCAATTCTCTTCCGCTTCTTAGTTACATCCGCAGATAGGGAATCATTCACATTCTCATCACATACATTGTTCGCATTCTTAGCAAGAGATAATAAATAAAGCTTGTCTTGTCGGAAGGCAAGACCAACATATTTATTATTAATTAATATCTTACACTTGCCATCACCAAAATGGCAATCAATTCCATCATCATCAAGTTTCGAAACACTTATCAAATTTCTACGCAAAGAGGGAACATAAAGTACTTCTTTAAGTCTAAGTACAAAACCATTATTCAATTCTAAAGAAAAATCTCCAATGGCTTCAATATTGGCTTGCACTCCATTTGCAACTTTAATCGTTCTTTCTCCTCTTTGCAAGGTTCTCGTCCCACTTAACCCCTGTAATGAATTGGCAACATGAGTAGTTGCACCTGAATCAACCCACCAAGTGGATGTATCATAACATAAATACAGGGATTCATCTACAAATATAATAAATTCATCACCTTTCTTTAGCAGAGATTTCAGGAAGTCTGAACAATCCCTCTTGTAGTGTCCCTTCTTGAAGCAGTGCTTGCACTGATCTTTTTCAGCTCCGCCATACTGCTGATTCTTAGAATCCTGGGGTTTCTTTCCCTGTGAACTGGAGGAAGAGGACTTATCCCACTTAGATTTCCCTTGTGGTTTAGAATTCTTGCCATTAAAGTTCTTTCTTTTGTTATCCTTCACAAAATGAGCAGATTCACCTTGTGAGGACTTTATCCTCTCCTCTTCTTGAGCACATATTGAGATGAGTCTTTCTATGCCCCATCTTTCAGGCTGCATATTGTAGTTCACAATGAAGGTGTCATATTCTTTTGGCAAAGAAGCAAAAATCAAATGAATCAGGAAATCCTCCTCCTTCAAATTCGTTTCTTTTAGCTTAGATGCCGTAGTGTTCATCTTCAAAATGTGCTCTCTTATGCTACCACCAGTGAATTTCTCAATCACAAGCTTCTTAATCAGTGAACTTGCTGTGGCCTTGGTAGACCCAGTAAACTGACTCTTGATTTTCTCAAGATATTCTTTGGCAGTAGCACATTCAGGGATTGAGCCCCTTATCTGATCGTCTATGGTGGCCTTGGCCACCAACAGGCACTTGCGGTTGGAGAGAGTCCATTGCCTATGTTTAAGGTCATATTTTATTCTTATTTCAGCATGATCACACTTTCGAGCAGCGAAATCAGCATCAGATTCATTGTCACCTCTCACTGGGTCCTCTGGCTTAGTAGGACACGGTGAGGTGATGGCAAAATTGACCTCTCCCAACGTAAGTTCCAATTCATACTTCTCCCGCCACACACGGTGATTGGTTCCATTGAGTGTCGGGATGTTGGCAATGTTCACAATGCATTTGCCACCTGAAATCACACCAGAGTAAGTAAGAAACATTTATAAAATTTTATGCTTTAACTCAACGTTGGTCAAATTAAAACTTATAATTCATCCATGCAAACATTTTACATCACCGTTGGGCAGAAGTAAAATTAATGCACAATTTCTCATGGATCAAAAAATTATAATATTATTATTAACAACGTTGGTCAGAAAATAACAGTATCATAATCGCATCAAAATTATCAGAAATTCATTTCTCTTAAAATTAAATTATTCCGTTGGTTCAAATTTAATCAAAGAGAACAATAATTATCATGCACAGCGGAAACATTAATAATCTTTTCATATTATTATTTTCCAGAAGCACTAAAAAATTTATTGTTTTCTGAGCAAAATATCGTTGGATAAAATTTGCACAGAAAATTATATCAAAATCATTCAAATTCATAAAATATGCATTCAAAATTGCTCCTGGAAAATAATAAGAAAAATGTTCTTCTTCTTCTTTCATTTTTAGCCCAGCGCGGCCCAAAATGCGCTGAAAACCGGCTCGGCCCAGCAGCGCGGCCTGGCCAGCAGCGCGCGCTGCAGCGGCCCAAGACGGCCCAGCATCCGCGCGCTCGCCCGGGCTGCACCTAGGCCGCAACCTGGGCCTAGGCCGGCAAAGCGCCTCGGCAGCGCACCCCCGCCTGGGCCTCGAGTTGGCCCAGCGCATCTCGAGCGTCCGTCTCGATCCGACGGCCAGGCGCACGTTTCGCCGAGTATAAAACCTCAACGCCACGCCCGATCGAGCAAACCCTAGGTCATTTCATTCGGTCTCTCTCTCTTCGCCTCACGCTCTCTCTCTTCTCCATTCTCAGTCGCAGCGCAACCGAGTGACCGAGAGCGAAGGAACAAGCGCTCCATGGCGCCGTCGCCGGCCCCCTCGCTGGCGCGCGTGCTCCCCAACGGGTGAGCACGCCGCCGTCGAGCAGCCTGGCCGCGGCGCCCCTTGGCCGAGCCCAGCGAGCAGCGAGCCGAATCGACGCTTCTTCTCCTGCGCTGGTGAAGGTTCATCCGATGAACCCTAACCCTAACGCATTTTCCCCTTTCTGATTTTGAGTTTGTTCTTTTCGGGTCGAATGGGAAAAACTAGGGTTAGGGTTAGGGTTCGTTCTTGCCGATTCGCTTTCTTTGCTTTCGTTTCTTTCTTTTCGTTCATCCGAATGGAAAACTGGGATTAGGGTTAGGGTTCGACCATTCTTTCTTTCTTCTTCCCCTTTTCTCTCTTTCGGATTTGCGTCTAGGGTTCTCGGAATCCGACCCTCTCCTTTTCCCTTGTTCCGATTTGATTTGGGAAATTAGGGTTAGGTCTTAGGGTTCGGTTTTCTATTTTCTTTCCCGATCCACATCAGATCGGTCGGTTTCACTTCCCCGATCTAATTTCTTGTTGAACCGTGGCTCCGGTACCATTGTTAGATTTCATTTTAGTCATGTTCATCAGATCGGGATGTATTGGTAGTAGTATAATAGGAATAGGTGTTCGGGATTCACAGAGAGACGGAGAGAAAGGAGGTGATAGGTAGCAAACCATCAAAAGCCGTAGTGGTCGAAGCTTCGGCCGGGGTTTCGTTGACGGACACCATCTGCGTGCCAGCAGCGACGTTCGGTGGAGAGGGAGTTGGCGCTGTGGCGTCCTCGGCGGCGGCGTGTGCGTCGGGGTGGCGTTGCCGGCGTCAGTGGTGCTTCCCGTCGCTGGCAGCGCCCCTTCTCAAGATCGGGTCTAGGGTTAGGATGTCGGTGGGGTGACTGGCGGCACGGTGAACCTCGTACTGCGAGCCCCGGCCCCCACCTTTCCTTTATAGCGCTGTGCGACGGGGGCCCATCAACCATGTAGGGTTGGACGCCCCCGATCAAGGCGCGAGAACAAGGCCCAAAAAGACCATTGGGCCTAACTGGTGGGAGATCAAACCTAACAATAACATCCACCTTTGAGGTACACATAGTTTATTTTATCTTATTATGGTATCGTTAATTTTGCCCCTTTGTATAAACGCTTGACTTTTGCAATACACCATCATTATTAATATTTGTGGCTATGTTATGTATAGACCATAGTATTATATTATATTACTATAAGTTTTGGACCTTGCTTGGAACCGATTAAAATCGGATTCCTCGGCCACCACACGCGAGCATCGAATAAATCCCGCCAAACACCTCGCAGTCTCAATGATTCTTTTTACCGCGCAAGATCACCCACCGTGAAAATGGACGGGGAGCCCAATTTCTCGTATGGCAGCTCTTCGATCGCGGTAGAGCCTTGGTCATACGAGTCTGTCTTGACTACCTCACGTTGCCGCCTCCACCTCACCTCTAAATCCTGGTTCACCCTGACATCGATTGCCAAGCTGGCAGCATGGAGTCCGTCATGTCCATATGAGGCTCGCGGGGTGCTTTGGTGATCTAGATTCTAGGTCTCGAGGAAACACATTCAAGGCAGTAGTCTGATTCATTTCGTCACCAGCAGGTTTTATTTCTTCATTTTTCTTATTTTTCGCACGTAGCTTCCCTACATGCGTACGTTGATATCAAGTGTTATTATGATATATATTCTTTTAAATATTTTCCAGAGTTTCTTGCTTGAGCTGGCTTGATGTAGTTAACACTTTTTTTGTGTGACAAGATGTAGTTAACACTTAACACACACAGGACATGGACATAAATACTTATATTATATGAATTTGAACATATTTGAGTGGGTGAAGAAACTACAATGTGATTTTTTTTTTAATAATACACCTTGACGATAAGGTCTCTCGCTCATCTTTCTAGCTCTCTTTTTTGGTAGTTGCAGAGCCGGCTTACTGGTGGATACTCTTGTCATGTCTAGGTTATTTTTAGAGTTTAGCGCAAATAAAGCCCCAATCTTTTAATTGCAAAATCCGTTACAGCAGAGCCGATGATGTGCCATACAGGAGCGGAGCCAAGGGGGAGCTGGCAAGGGCCATGGCCCCCTAACATCACAACAGAAACTTTTTACTTAGTACCCAACTTAATGATCTATATTTTTATTATGAAAGATATGATAAAAAAGTTCTTGCTGTATATATTTCTTGATGTCAGAAATAAAGTACTCCCTCCGTTCCTTAATATAAGCCATATAGATTTCTAAAGAAAATTCCAAAATATAGGTACGTATCAGCTCCCACACCGATTAATTTGGAAATATTCCCACCGTACATAGCACATGCCCCAACCAATCCATTATATTTAGGAAGCAATCTGATTGGGAGAGAGAAGATGACCTGATTTTTCTTTTTTCCTCGGTCTCACATCCTTTCTCAAGCCGTGCATTAATATTAGTGCTAAAAACTATATGGCTTATATTAAGAAACGGATGGAGTATATCAAAGTGGCAGAAATATGTAAATGTAATATTTTTTGTAGCTATGTTCCCTTTACCTTTGATTGGATAGGAATCAAAGATGAGAAGTATCCATGCTAAAAGAAGCACGTGAACACACAGTTGCCATTGCCGAATTACATTGTATGGCATCACTCGAATCGTCAAGAGGGTGAGGAGCGTGATTGCACGTTATTTTGGTGCAAACGGTTGGATGACCAGCTGTGAAGATGATCGTCACATGATGAAGCACAGTTGCGATCCCATCACTATCTACTAGAGGCGTTGGCAGGTACGGTACGTTTGACAACGAGTCCTCCTCACTCGCTACTAGAAACTACGAGTTTCCCTAGAGTTTGAATTCCTAAGGAAAAGGACCAAAACCATATGGAACCTAATCCTCTACAATATTTAGTAGGGAAAAATTTATAGGGAACACTTCGACGAAAAATAGGAGAGTGCCCTACAGTTTTCCTTAGAAACCGTAGGGGATTCTTGTTTCCCTAGAAAAATAGCGCCCTAGGGAACCTGGGGACCATGCTGAAGCCAATCAAAAGTGTAAAGTTATTTTCCCTAGAACTTTGGTATTCCTAGGGAACTAATCCTACATGAAAAGTTCCATTCCCTAGGAAATTGATCTCTAAGGAAATATTTATGCATCACATTAGATTTGGCCCCAAATAATTATAATTTAATTCAAATGCAAATTTCAAATCCAAACACATTGACACCATACCATCAACAATAATTTAGTGCATTCAAATTCAAACAGTGCATTATTCGAGTGATACCAGATTCCTAAGGAAATACCAGATTCCCTATGGTTTTGAATAGGACCCCTAGGTAGGCGGATAATTCTCTAGGACTGACAGAAAAACAACAAAAACCATAGGGAAACTCGTAGTTTCCAATAGTGACTATAAGCACGTTGCCCTTATTGGGATGGACGGACGGTCTGATATGATTGCAGCTGAATTTGCCGCGAAGCGACGATGCCAAATACATTTGATCGTATGCATTAGCAAGAAATGATAATCAATTGAATAAGGAAGGATGCAGTGCAGCAGGTATTAAGTATAAAAATGTCCCCCTCCCCTAGAAAATGGCACGTGAGTTACTAGTTTTAATATTTTAATTAAAAATCTAAATAAAAAACACTTACCACTCGTAGTGCATGGTGATGGTCATCCGCCAAGATCGACGAAAACGGCGCCGTGGCCACCTTGTTGCCGTAGCCGCAGGAGCCCCTTCAAATAATTGATGCACAAATCAAATCAATAAATATAATATATACACGGGTGGAAATAGGTCCCGTTCGGCTTACCCAGAAGCCGGCTTGTTTGGCTTCTTTTTTTAGCCGAAACTGTATTTTTCTCTCATAACAATTAAGCTAAAACAGTGTTTTCAGCCAATTTCAGCCAAAATTCAGCAAGCTGAACGGGGCCGTCCGAAACAATTCAGCCAGTTTCACGCTCCAAAATGCATGCACGATCAAACCCCCTTCGATAATTCATGGATGTCGATGATGGAAGAAATGCATTATGCATACCCTGGTTGCCGGCGCCGTCCGACAAGCCAATCACGTTATGAGAAGCGCCGGCAAGCAGGACTATGCATGCATGGACTAGTAGGCACGCGCGGAGATGTGAGATGGAAGTTTTGGTCGTTAGACGGATCCCACGTGGGTGCAGGGGTGCTCAAGCCCCCTCTCCCCTACCCCTGGGCCCCTGCTCCCTATGATCAGTGGAACCCCCATAACCATCTCTCAATTTTTCAGCCATGAATGGAAGGTTGGGAATGCTTGAGGTTTGAAAAAAAAAGTTGCTGAAGCGGCTGCCGCGTTTCTAGCATAGTAGTCTACAGTAATTTGCTGAAGCTTCAAGCGAACAGGCCCAACATTAATTTGATCTGGTACTCTTTATGTCCAGCCCCTCGTGATTTTCCCCTTGGATCCACCCCTAGGTTTGCACTACATATTTTACTCAATATCTATGATACTAAATTATTATTATTATTATTATCATCACCATCATATTAAAGAGCGAAGTGATTCTTTCGTTCGTCCTTATTTTAATTCTCAAAGTGCCGTCACGTCTCTCCTTATTTGTATCTGGTCTGGACTAACGACCCATGTCCATATGAGTTAGAACAACACTTGTCTAACTATGATACAAAGTCTGATTCCAAATATATTGGAATAGATGACGCAATACGGAATCCGATTCTAAAATGTATTGAAACAGATGACACGGTTGTTGCATAAATCTCCAAGCCTCATCATACCATTTAGGTGATCTCAAAACAAGCAACGCATAGACATGTTGCTCAGTATCACTTGACACATCATGAAATATATTTTCATAATTTACTTATTTTGTATTATAAATATTGTTATCCTTTCTATAAAGTTAATCAAATTTAAGACAGTTTAACTTGAAGTGATTATATAAATTGATTTATTTTAGGATGAAGGGAGTATAAACTATAGGTATTATTTTTAGTGAGAGAGCTTACTATGTAAGAATGAGTTGTCCATTCTTATATGGAAAAAGTCTATATAACCCCCAACTATTTAGGGTGGACTACTTCATCCACAAACTATAAAACTGGATTTTCTACCCTCTGAACTTTTCAAAACAGGTCAAATACCCCCCTAGCGGTTTTGGACTGTGGCTTTGCTACCGTGACGGTGGTTTTGTCTTTTCCTTTTTTATTTATTTCTGCTGAATATTTGAAAAATCATAGTAAATCACAAAAAAATCATAAAATAGAAAATCTAATTTTGTTGGACTCCACATGAGTAGATCTACACAGTGAACATATAATATGGTATGTTTTAGTACAAAGTTTTTGTCGTAGCTTTATATCTATGCTTTTCTGTAATTAAATAAAATAATTCACAGATGCAACTTCTATGGTCCAATTATGGTGGGCTAATTATTGTATGCTTGAATTATAATAAAAAATTCATACTTATTGGACCATGTATAACTTAGTTATAGATAAAGCATAGATTTAACAAGGATAAACCTAAATAAATCTATAACTACGTTATACATGATCCAATGAGTATGAAATTTTTACTATAGTTCAAGCATATAATAATTAGCCCACCATAATTGGACCATAGAAGCTGCAGCTATGAACTATTCCAATTAATTACAGAAAAATCATAGCTCTAAGAGAAATTTTTTTATTTGGCCCTAGTTTAAAGTTGCCTTTCTTCCTTGGCCTGAAACAAAATCTCTTACCCATTTGGCCTTACTTGAAGTTTCATTTTCTAATCTGACCTTACCGTCATCTCCTGCCTCTAACACCGTTAAGTGGCACATGAAATGACCAAACTGCCCCTGAGACATTATGAGAAACCAAATGTCACCCAGATAGCATAACAACATAATTTTAAGCACTTTGAATCCAATTTTGACCTCAGAGTGCTCAAAATTATATTGTTATGCTGTCTGGATGACCTTTGGTTTCTCATAATGTCTCAGGGGTAGTTTGGTCATTTCATGTGCCACTTAACGGTGTTAGAGGCAGGAGATGACGGTAAGGTCAGATTAGAAAATGAAACTTCAAGTGAGGCCAAATGGGTAAGAGATTTTGTTTCAGGTCAAGGAAGAAAGACAACTTTAAACTAGGGCCAAATAAGAAATTTTCTCTAGATCTAAAGCTACAGCAAAAACTTTATACTAAAGCATACTATATTATATATTCATTGTGTAGATCTACTCATGTGGGGTCCAACAAAATTGTATTTTCTATTTTATGATTTTTTGGTGATTTACTATAATTTTTCAAAGATTCAGCAGAAATAAATAAAAAAGAAAAAGACAAAACTACCGTTACTGTAGCAAAACCCACCGTCCAAAACCGCTTGGGGGTTATTTGACCGATTTTGAAAAATTCAGGGGGTAGAAAATCCAGTTTTATAGTTTTTTTTTGGGGAGTGAAGTAGACCAAACTGAATAGTTTGGGGGGTTACGTAGATTTTTTTCATTCTTATATCTACAAGTCTACAACCTAACTCTATCCTATCTCCGAGCTCAAATTCTGGTGTAGATAAAAATTGATTTGGATTTTGGTTAATACGATTCTGGCCCGTTCGGATGGTATGGTTCCGGAGGAATTTAGATGGTTTGGAGGAATTCTGGAGGAATTTGTGAGAGAAAAACAGTGTTCCAGATGAAAAAAGAAGCGGATCAAGCCGGGTTTGATCAGGCAATTGATGCTGATGACACGTGAGGTGAGGGATGTGATGTGTTAGAAACAAATAGCTTGACGTGAACCAAAAATTTGAACATAGAAACCGCGTGACAAGCGTGGAGAGCACCTCTCAAAAAAAAATTGAACATAGAAGCAACCCCGGAGCGATCAATATGGTCACCCAAATTGAACATCTAAGATTTTTTTTTTTTGAATCAAGGTGCATTTCATTACTCATTCGTACCAGCCAAATCGCTGGTCATCATATCCTCAACTTCGTGAGGAGCACCCTCCTAGATGGCAATCTGTCCACTGGGAAAATTACAAAGAGCAGCCAACGAGTGTGCCACTTCATTACAGACTCGATTACAAATGCTAATATTGCAAGAAGAAAAATCTGTAGCTAACAGGAGCCTCATCTCAGTTATAATGCCTCCCACCTCTGATAACCTGTAGTCATTTGAAGCCATTGCTGCTTTGACAAGGGACGCATCTGTTTCAATATCTAGGCGAGAGATTCCCATCCGAGCAGCTTCCTGCAACGACCCCGCAGCACAGCCTAAAAATTCAGCATGGAAAGCATTCAGTAAGAACTCCTCACTTGGCCTTGGTGATTTCTGATCACAAAGCCCCACCCGTCATCCTTACTCCCCTCTCTGAATGCGCCGTCAGAGTTCAGCTTCAGAATTCCCTCAGCAGGTTTCTTCCACCTTGGCCTCTGTCGGTTTTCCGACAACAGCTCACGCTGTGGGGTTTTCAGGAAATTAGCAGCATAGGCCGCTGCCATGTACGCTATCTCAGAAGGAGATCGGCTTCTCCCTTCTTCTCTTCTCTTGTTGCTTTCGTCCCACCACGTCCACAACAGCAGGGTAACGGTGAGTTGCTCCTTCCCTTGCAAGCCCAAGATTACCTCCATCACTCCTCTTGCTGACCCGGCTTCCAACAGTTTACACCGAATATCTTCCAGATTCCGTTCACGCCAAGCAATCTTAACTTCTTTGCACTTAAAAAATAAATGCCCTCCGTCTTCATCTAGTCTGTTGCATACACTGCAAAGAGTGTCAGTTTTCACCCCCTGCGTTTTAGGACCCTCTTCACAGCTAGAGTATTGTGGCTCATTCTCCAAAGGAAATGCTTGCCTTTCGGCGGGCAGTCCAGTCTCCATAGCCGTTTCCAGATGCCTGGTCCTCCATTGCTGATTCCAGTTCCTAGGTAAAACAGCTTTTCCTCCGACGGAGGCAAGGAGACAGGGTGCACGGGACTTCGGGACGGTGTTGGCCACTAGCACTACTAGGCCTGTTGGGCGAGTCATGACTTGGGCCAGTGCCCAGCAGATCCAACAAGCCAGGCCCAAGTCTTGGCAGTTCAGTAGTTGGGCCTCTAGTTCACACGTCTAGGCAGCCAAAAAACAACCGATAGCCGGATAGGCACTTCCTCTTCAACCGGCCGGCGGAGGCGGAGGCGGAGGCGGCTCGCCGGTCCTTTAGACTGTCACGCCGCCGGCTACCTGCGGCGGGGCCGGCCCGGCCACAGTGTCCCACCCCACTGTGATGACAGGTCCGCCCCGTACACAAGTACCTTCAATTCCATACACGGATAAGTACATAGGAGTATACAGCTTACCATGTCCATGTAGTACTATTTTTAGTAAAGGTTGGTATAAGCATGCAAACTTTTTCAAAAAATCATACTTCCGTGATTTAGAAAATTTTGAAACAATGCAAATCCATAGTGCATCAATATACGTACTTTGTTGCAAAAGTTGAAGTTCAAACTCAATCTAGAAAGATTCATCGAAACATAACAAAACTTTTAAATGATTTAGGACAGAGATAAGACAATAATGTTCTCGGCATCACGTAGTCAACCGACGCACTCGAGATCGGATCAAGGTCTGTCCAAACATCAACGTGATTGCGCACATGATGTTAAATATTCACTGTACTGCTTCTGCACTAAGTATAGATATACCATTTCCCTTCAAAGAAAAAGTACAGATATACCATTACCACTGTAGAGTTGAGAGAAGTGGCATAAACAAATAGCAGAAAGCACTCTATAGTGTAGGGTAACTAGCTTGTTAATTGTCTCCACGTGAGAAGCGCATGGTTATGGTTTGTCAACGAGTGAGACAGATTTAGATGGGCGAGGTCGGTGGGTTCAGTTCAGCTGATTCCATCTGTCCTGTCTAATCACATTTTCATTTTCTACCCAGTTTAATGGGATGGCTAGATGGAGATGATGGGGCCGTTTAGCTTTGCACGCATGGGCTCGGTCTATGCACCCGTAGCGGCGATGTCATGAGGTCGGTGGGTTGGGGTTCAGTTCAGCACCGTTGATAGCTTTTGTTACGTGCACTGTACTTTTTACGAAGATGGGTTGTTCCACGAATTCCTGAATAATAAAAGGCTTATCAAAATGAAAAAAAACTAAAAGAGTCATGCTAGCGCGTGAACGTCCAGACGCCCACGCACCCGCGTGCTACTACGCCAGCGCCTGCGTGCTTTTCGCGCCGCGCCTGTGGCTGCTGGGTCCGTGCGTGCTGCTGTTGTGCCTCCTGACTTGCTGCGCCCCGAGCGTGCTGCTGCGGTTGCGTCCGTGCCCGCTGCTGCTGGGTCCGCGCGTGCTGCTGTTGCGCCTGCATGGGAGAGCATGTGCGTGGGCCCCGCCTAGCTACATGCAAGAGAGAAAGGGTGGGAGCACAGCACGCGTATCTGTGTTGACCTGGCTGCGTGCTCTACCGTGGGGGAAGCCTGGTGGTGCAGGGGCGCCTGGTTCTATGTCATGCGCACATGCACTTTGACCAGGGAGTGCTCGACCATTTGGGCACTGATCGTCGTTGCGTGCACGTCCGACTATAGGAGCTGGCCTGCATGACAGAGATAGGTAGCGTTGGAGGGTACGTGCAGCGCGTGCATGCCCGCGAGTCAGAGCGCGTGGGGAGCAGCATCTACTGCAACATACTAAAACCAGGTGAAATAATTGAAACATACGTTTGCAACATATGTGTATAACCACTGCAACATATGCAACATCCAGATAAAACGTTTGCAACATACGTCAGAAATAGGTGAAACATTTGGAACATACACTTGCAACATACGTGTATAGCCACTGCAACAATATGCAACATCCAGATGAAAACAACAACATCCAGATAAAACGGTTGAAACATTTGAAAAACACACTTACAACATACGTGTACAACTACTGCAATATATGCAGCATCCAGATGAAAACATGCAACATCCAGATGAAAACAGCTGAAACATTTGGAAAACACACTTGCAACGTACGTGTACAACTACTGCAATATATGAAACATCCAGATGAAACACTTGCAACATACGTTTGAAATAGCTGAAGCACTTAACATACACTTGCAACACACGTGTATAGCCATTACAACATATGCAACACCAGATCTACTTTTGCAACATCCATATGCAACATACATTTGAAACGTATGAAACATACGGTTGCAACATGTGCTCATCTACTTGCTGCCGCACAATGAAAGCTTGTTGACGCGGGTGCGGGGGAGCACAGCACGAGGCAGAGGTGCCGACGGCGCACGGCACGAGGCATCCGATGGAAGCGTCTAGATGTTTTTTAATAATGGGTCGGTCAGATCTGGTCCTCAAACCCAACGAAGACGCGTGTCTGTAGAGAGCATTACGAAATTAAAACTACTAACAAAGTTGCGAAAGAAATTTGAATATTAAATCACCTGTCCTGAATACTCTGAGTCGTTTGAGAAATAACATCGACCTTCCAAAGGTCTTCATAGATCTCTGTATGACCAAAAAAAATCTACTAACTGCAGATGTGAAGCAAAAATATATGTATCTTGTTGGTGTCATTTATCTTTATTCCGATCATATTTTTCTATCTACGGAGAGGCCGAGGGACTAAGGACCTCCTAATAAATGACACAGACAAGAGACATTGATTGCGTGTTTGTGATCAACCTGTGTGGTTTCTCGACAAAGGAAAAATTCACTAGCTACACACTTTCTTTTTTTAAGAAGTACTTCTTTCTTGATATAATATTATAGTGTTTTTTCAACAGAAATGCTATACAACACATATATATTTTAGCAAAAAAAAAACACATGGATTTTTTTTATCCCTCTCTCCTCTCTTTTCAACTGTTTCTCGGCCTGTCCCCACCCGAAACTGCACCTTCCGATTCGATTCCCACACACCGATGACCCATGACAGGGATGGCGACACGTGCAGCAGTGCAGAACTGGGCCACTGGCCCCGAGACCATGCGATTGCTACGATGCATGCGATTTGTCCTTTTATAGAAAAAAAATTGTTTCTTGTAATCTGTGGATCTATGATCTTAATTGTCTGGAAGTAGAAGAAGACTGGATGTAGAAGGCTGGAGGTAGAAGGAGGATAATGGCTGTTGGATCATAATTCTATAGTGCAAAAAAATTCATGTGTTGAAACTCTATAAAACACATGGTTGTTGGGTAGACAGACTCTTTCTCAATGCTGGCCTAAGGTCTTTACCTTTGCAAGTAATAAAAATTTAACTTTGCAAAAGATCAAGAAAGGGTGCTTTACATCGTGCCTTTACCAATATATACACATACAACTATACAAGGTGTTCATCAGTTCCAGGAATTGGAACAGCTATTACTTAGGTTTACCGGCCACCTCGGAACATGATCAATGGCCAATGGGTATAAGTTTGGGGCTCTCCAATGTACACTTCAGCAAAGGCTTACATATCTCTAATTGTCACATAATATTCCACATGGCTTTTAAATAGCTTTGAATACATTCCTGTCAAAACAAAGACAGAGTTTTCTTCAGGCTATTATTATAGGATAGGCTAAATACAAGAGAACTTCTCAAAAGCAAAAATATAGAGCTGCCAAGGGCGTGTTTGATGCGGTGGCCCGAGGGCCTGGCTGCGCTCCTGGATGCAACTCCCGTGTTTGATTCACTGTTATATACTTCATCTCCGCAGTGCGGGAGCGCCCGAGTCCGATGCAAGGCCGTCGCCGATGTCGAACCAGAGCAGGGCTGCCGCTCATCCTGTGCCAGATCCGCCCCTTCCCCCGCGCGCGCCTCAGCTCTTCCGCGACCGCGATGGCGGCGTCCATGGCGTCGCCGCGGGGGTGCTCGACCACCACGAGCAGCGGGCCAGGCGGAAGCTGCGCAAGAGCCTCACCTACGCCGGCGGCGAGCTCTCCTCCGTGGGCCCGACGCTTCCGTCTCCACCTCCATCTCCTCATTCTGCTGGCCTGACGACGACGACGAGCCCTTCTGGGAGGAGGAGGAGGGCACCGTCTAGCTCGCCCATGGCAGTGGTGTTCATGGAGACGAGTGCCTCCGGGGCGCAGTTGGCGAAGAAGAGGGTGTACTCGTCGGGGCGCATGACCGGGAAGGACCTGTTGTAGTGGCCGTTGTCGGGGTCCTCGCCGTCGCCGCTGATCGCCATGGCCGCCGAGCATGCCTCCGCGGCTGCCGACTCCAAGCTCTGTCGTGGTGGTGCTGGTCCAGCTTGTGTTCCTCGCCGTCGTCAACCAACTGCTCGATGGAATACCAACAAGAGAGGGGGAGGTAACGCCACCATATTCCAGATGCGAGGTGATCATATACATCCAGGGAACGGATCGTGTGCAAACTAAGCTTCCCGTGTAAACATGTAAACTAGCGACGTGGGCTCTAGGATCGTGATCTGATGGCTCCTGAGAGAGGTGGGAAATATTTGCACTTAAACGCCCGCAGCATCTCACCGGTTCGTTGAATTTTTTCACGTGACCCCCTCCTCCGTTTGGCCGTCAGTCCGCCGTTCGGGATCGCGATCTCGCGATCGTTACGTACGCGAAACATCGATCGGTCGCGATCGTTACGTTACGTACGCGATTCCCCCCGATCGATCGTCACCTGGATCGCGCCGCCGCCCAACATCGCGGTCCTCGGATCGCCGCCGCGCCGTGCGCCACCACGGATCGCTCGACTTCCTCCAGTCGCGCCTCATCGCAACCGGCCACGACATCCCGCCCACGTCCGGTCGCTCGACGAACAAGGCCTGGTTCGCCGCCGGTCACGTCCGTGTCCCGTCCCCTTTTCCAGGAGCTCGCCGAGGTGGTGGTTCAGGCCTGACGATGGGACTAGATCATCTGCTGGATTCTGAACGTTCTCCCTTCCGAGTGTGTTCTCCCCAATGCTTAATTCAAACAAGCGAAATTCTTTGCTTAATGCAATGAAATATTCAGAGGACACAAGACAAAGTATAAACGACATGTTTAAAAATATCCAGTAACATAAACCTTCCATGTCTTAACAAAATGAACCTAGAAATATTCAGAGCTCACTAATTGCTTGCATTTTCCACACCATTGAGCGGGCAATTACGTGCGTCATGAGCCACTAATTGCTTGCATTTTCCACACATCCGTTTTCTGGGCGCCTTCTGCTCCTTGCCCTTCTTGATTCTTTTGCTTCGCCCTCTGGAGTTGATATCATTTGGTGGATGTATCTCAACTTCTTGTGGAATTTTTCCACCAAGGAACGATTCGAACTCATCTTGTTTACTGGCTGTAGCAGCAGGAACGATATTTTGAAGAGGTTGTACAAGGTTTGATAAGCTAGAATATAAAAATTCTATTCCTTGTTCAGAGTTCTTGGCCATCTGGATTAGCTCTTCAAACTTGTTACGTGAATCTGAAATTTTTCTCGCCATTGCTTCCTCCACAGGATCTTTAGCCTTTTCATCCAGTAGGTTACCTTCCTCATCAAATGTCACTTCTCTATGAAATAAAACAACCAATCAGAAATATTGCACATGTAAAAACAGTCCGTCTATATAAAACAAAACAACTCTGTAAACTCACCTTTTACACCTCATATCCCACCTTTTTATAAAATAAATTGGTGGTATCTCATTTTGTTTTTCGCCTCTAAGCACTTGAATGATATGACGACATGGGATGCCATAGGACTCATAAAATTTGCAAGAGCACATACCAAACAAGTTTGATTTGTTCATTTGAACTACTCGCTCTTTACCAGATTGGCTGCTAATAGTGACAATTTTTTTATCATCATTCTCTGAAATTCCTTGAATAATGCAATGGTCTCTTGCAACCATTAGTTGTTCCTGAAACTTGTTGAAAATTTCATGAGTATATACAACACTACACTGCTTCTCCATGACCCAAGGTGTCATCAATGTACGGTTGGAGTGAAGACTTTTATTGTCGGCTATCAACTCCTCTTCGCGCTGGCACTCCAAAGCTGTTGAAAACCTCAGCCAAAACTCAACAAAGGATAATTTTCGATGAATGAAACGGTTAAAGAAAGAATTTGCACTTTCCGATCGTGATGTAGTCCTAAGAAGTCCTGCTAGAGGTATGTCCATAAAGTATGCTGGGATCCATGATTCTCGGCTGGCGAACTTTGTGGAAAACCACTCATTTTCAGTGAGCACATACGTTGTCATGATAGAATTCCATTTAGACTCAAACTCATCTGAATTCTCGGAGCCCCAAACACACTCGTTTAATAATTTCCAGAAGTCCTCATCATTTTTTATGTCTGGCCCAACCTTCTCAGGAACCTTATCCATGATATGCCACATGCAAAGTCTATGAGTTGTATTTGGTAGAACCTGAGCAATAGCAGCCTTCATGCTCGCATCTTCATCTGTTATGATTAGATGAGGTGCTACTCCACCAGTAGCCTTAAGAAAGGTCTGAAACAACCATACATATGAGTCGATCTTTTCATCAGCCAGAAACGCTGCGCCAAGGAAAACACTTTGCAAGTGATGATTGACCCCAGTGAATGGCACAAACTTCATATCATATTGGTTGGTAGTATATGTAGAATCTACCGAAAGCACATCACCAAAAACACTGCAATTTTTTCTACATGTGGCATCTGCCCAGAAGACACGCACAAGTCGTCCTTCTTTATCCACCATAAACTCATAAAAGAAGGCAGGATTTGCTTCCTTCTTTCGCTCAAGTTGATGCACAAACATATGTGCATCAGCATCTTTGATTTTGGTCCTCAGGTCACGGTAGTAGTTCTTCAAATCCCTCAGCGTGCAACCAACATGCTTAAATCCACCGTCAGTGACTTGGAGAAGTCGAAATGCCTGTGACGTGCCAATGCTAGCCTTATGACAGTTGAACAAAGTACTCTTTGCCCTCTCACTAACTTGACGGTTGGATCGTAGCAGGTGCCTCTTATCTGGCGACACGAAAACATGATTGTGCTCCTCAACAAATGACAATATTTGATACTTCTTCTCATTGTCAAGCTTGACAACAATATGAGCCTCACAACCACATCGGGTGTCCATCACATTTGATGTCTTCTTTTTTTTCCCGGGCTGCTCACTAACTTCTTCTTCGCTCTTCTTCCTATATCCTTCATTTGAGCACAAATACCTCTGGTACAATATTACCTCATTCTCCTTCCTATGTGCACCAACACGAACCGAGAAACCAGCATCGTGTGCATAGTCTTTGTAAAAAATCTCCGCAGCCTTGAGTGTATCAAAAGTCATTCCCACCACAGGCTTTTTATTTGCTTTGCACTTATCTGCTATATTAGGAGAAGGTATAGTCCGTGGTGTGCTTGGTTCCTCAACGTGGGCTACAACTCCAGCATCGACGTCCATGATGGACAGGACTGCATGTTAACGACGACATTACCAATGAGCGTAGTCAATGTGATAGTAAAGATGAAAGTTTTGTAGAAAAAACAAACCTGCATCGGGGCCGTGTGTTCCTGGGATCATAGGCAGCATTGCGGCGGCGTTCGTGGCCAACGACGGAGGCGAGCCCGTGCTCAGCGTTAGGTCGGAGTTCGTGAGCACCATCGGAGTGGAGTTCGTGGCCATCGGACGGGGGTCCTTCGTCTCCACGGTGGACGCTGCCGGATGGGGCTCCATCATCACAGTATGACCTGCAAGTTTTCATCATATGCACTGTGATGAAATAGTTTGCGGCTGCGGCGCGAGTTTCTGCAGACATAGGGCAGAGGAAGGAGAGATGGAGGGGCTGACTAAATCGGAGATGGAGGGTCTCACGTCCAGCAAGATCGCCGGCTTCGTGGTGGATGGCCCTGCTGCTCCAGCGACGACGTTGCAGGCCCTCGTGGTGGCTTCTCGATGCGACCCAGGCCGGCGACGAACAAGGCCGGCGGCGCAAACCAGGCGAACCAGTCCGGCGGCAGCGCGATGTTGGGCCGCGGCGCGATGTTGGGCGGCGGCGCGATGTTGTGCGATGTTGGGCGGCCGCGCGATGTTGGGCGGCGGCGCGATCCAGGCCGGCGCGGCGGTCGCGATCCAGCGAACCGCGATCCAGCGAACCGACGAAGCAAACTCGCGATCCAGACGACGGCCAAACGGAACGGAGGACGGAACGGAGGAGGGGGTAACGTGAAAAAAATCTACGAACCGGTGGGATGCTGCGGGCGTTGAAGTGCAAATATTTCCCACCTCTCTCAGGAGCCATCAGATCACGATCCTAGAGCCCACGTCGCTAGTTTACATGTTTACACGGGAAGCTTAGTTTGCACACGATCCGTACACATCCATCTATACATCCTATTAAACACAATCTCTACTGGGTCAGGTCCATTTGGTACAGGCAACCGAACAAGTGGCTTTGCACCACTTCGGACAGGCCCTGGCTCGCCTGGGACAAGTCTACGGGACGAACCAGCCTCGCCATGATATCAAACATGCCCCAAGTTTTCATCATGTCTTATGCTTAGAAGATTTTTTTAGATTTCTAGGGCTGCGAGCTGCAGGAGATTATACACACACACACACACACACACACACACACACACACACACACACACACACACACACATATATATATATATATATATATATATATATATATATATATATATATATATATATAGAACTACTATTCTGTAGCTGGCTACAGAATAACTTATTCTGTAGCCACTTTGAGTTACGATAATTACTATGTTATTTTACGAGATTATAGTAACTCCTTACTAAGTGGTTTAATATAACGTTATAGTAAATATACCCATGTGTTATAGTAACCCAACTATCGTAAATATGTATTTATATTATGGTAAATTAGTATATAAAATTATAGTAAATGGAGGTGGCTACAGAATAACTTATTTTGTAGCCGGCTACTGAATAGCCTCTCCCTATATATATATATATATATATATATATATATATATATATATATATATATATATATATATATATATATATAAACAAAAGCCGACTGCCCTTTCTTCATGAAAATCATACTTCCTTCGTTTTCAAATTATAAGTCGCTTCGATTGTTTCTAGTACATCAAATTTACTATGTATCTAGACACATGCTATGTCCAAATACATGCCCTTTCTTCATGAAAATCATACTTCCTTCGTTTTCAAATTATAAGTCGCTTCGATTGTTTCTAGTACATCAAATTTACTATGTATCTAGACACATACTATGTCCAAATACATAACAAATTCAATGTACCAAAAAAGTCAAAACGACTTAACGGAGGAAGTAATTCTCATGAGCTGAAGTGTCTGGACAACACACAATGACTTCATATTTGAACAAGTGCAACCATCCATCTTCGCATCAAATGTAGGTTCAAGGAACAAATTGCCCTAGCATTTCATATGACAAAAAAAAATTACCCTTTTGTTCTTTTTTGAGATTTTATTACCCTTTTGTTGGAGCAATGGTTACATGCTTAATTGTAATTCTAGATCTCCTCTTCTTTCTTCCTTTCTTTAATTTCCTGAATTCTCTTGTGTAAGCGTTTGTTTCCTTTTTTCCAATAAAAACTTTCAATAATGGGTAAACATTCTCATGCATTCTTACATTCATGCCCGTACTAGATCCAACTTACCCGGCTAATCAACCTCAACTCACGAACCTCAAACCCAGTCTCATCCAAACACCCTATTTTAGGCTCATAAATTATAACAGATATTTTTATTAAAATAAAACCCATTAAAATAAAAAAATAAAACATCTCCTCTCTAAACCACTGGTCAGGCTTCGAGCCCTGCAAATCTAAGCTTACCGGTTTGTTGGAACCTCTAAAACCACTTCTAACTCCATCCAAAACCAAAAAACCGAAAAGCCACCGTCACAGCTCACAGGTCCATGAACCCGGTGCACGTGCCTTTTCCTCCCTCACACACAGGGTCACACCCCTCTGCCTCCCTTTCCCACGTTTTCCATTCCTCCCAGGCTCCAACTCATCACCCAGCGACCCCTTCCCTCTCCCTCTCGACCAGCTCCTCCTCCGTTCGGCGGCGGCGGCAAGGGAAGCCATTCCTTTGGGTCGATCGTCCTCTGCCTGTCTGCCACCGTCTCGCCTGCATCTGCGAAATCTGAATCTCCACCAAGGATCGGCGAGAGGTAAATGTTTATTACCTTCTAGATCATGTTCCTGCCTTCTGGATGTCTGGCGGCCTGTTCCTGCGTTTCCTGGAGATTATCGTCGCTGGTGCTCAGTTGCCTCGACGATCCGATCCGGGTTCTTGAGTTTGTTTTTGTCAGTCCCCTGTGGTATTTGTCTGACAAAACGCAGAACGCATCAGAAACAATGCGTGTTTCATGTTTCTGTCTTCGTTCGTGTTGGTGCGGGTATATTTTCAGATGTGATTGAATTCGATGCCCCTGTATGTGTAGTCATTAGTTGTTTGATTCTGGGGAGGGATGAAAATCATTTCACGTGTCTTGCCAATGTTTACGCCAAACTGAGTTGGTACTGGCGTGAACTTGGCTGCTAAACCCACAGCCACAAGTATCAGCCATGCCAATGACAGATTAGAATCAATTATTAATTGCACGAGTTTTGTCCAGGATCTGATTACAATCTTTACAGTATGATAGCAGAAGGGAAATAAAAAGGTTTGTATATAAAATATGGTTGCGTGATTAGGCACTGTAGTAGTTACGGATTAAAATACAGAGGATGCTGATGTTCTGCACTCTGAATTATTTTTGGATTCATTATTTTAGTACATTCTAATATATGTTTTGGGGTGGTTTGGCAATATGGTTGACTTGCACCAATAAGTAACTCGCAAGCCCTTTCCATTACCAATGTTGATTAGCCTTTTGTTTAGTGGGAATTAGTTGAACTAAAGGGGAATCAACAGCTCCTTAAATGCTTTCTTGTGTGCTTCTGCAACAAGTTCCAAGTACTTTTGCAATGAAGACCCTGAAAAGGTGCATTCAGTCACCAAATATGATAGGGCAATGATGGGCAACAGTTTTTTTTTTCTTTTTTTTAAGAAAAATATATACAGCTGATTTAATGTGAACACACTCCTTTTGGGCAGTTATGTAAAGATGGCAACGGGCCCCGATCCCTGATTCCCCGCGGGGAATTCCTCTATTAGGGGACGGGGACGGGGCCAATTTCTCCCCCATGGGGATCCAAATGGTAGGAAAACAATCCCCGTCGGGGCTGGCGGGGACGGGGATGGGGATCCATCCTCCGAACCCGATCCCCGCAAACCCGCCCCGCTTAGAGCATATAGAAGTGGATTTAATGGATTTGTGAGATCTTGTGTGCGATTTCTTTGCAAATTTTGTAAGCAAGTGTGCCGGTCTCTAAACTAAGCATCTTATTTCTTGTTGCAAGATGCGTTCTATGGTCGACATTTCTTCTTCTGTATAATTGATTTGAGTACTATAGATCTTTGTATAGCGGGGACGGGGACCCGGTCGGGTATGTTTCCCCGCTCGGGTTCGGGGATGGGGAGAGATCGTCCCCCGCGAGCCTTGGCGGGGACGGGGACGGGGAAATTTCTCCCCCGCGGGGACGGGGATGGGGAGGCAAAACCCGACGGGGAATTCCCCGTTGCCATCTCTACAGTTATGTGCTTGTGTTTGAGATCAGTATATCATCCTTTTTTGTGTTGCTCACATCACATCTGTGTCTGTAACTGCAGCATCTGCACTTCTAATGACTGAACAAGTGATCAAAGAGGCCGTCACCTCCACTCCTGCATCAACTGAACCAAAATGCGGAGACCTCCTGATAAATTCTCCAGTAGTCATGGACGGCAGCAGCATGACACCTGATGTCAAGAGGAAGGAAAAGCCGATCCCGCATTACCTAAGAGCATCCACGAGCTCTTGCCATGACAACTGCAAGTTTGGGATCAAGCATTCCTCTGAACCCAAGAAGTATTGGCCTGTTAGTCGCAAGCAATTGCGCCGTGCGAGCACTGGGAACATGGAACGTGACCGGGTTCAAATCATACTACCACAAAAGAACAGACCAACAAAGGAGGACCAGAAGGTCAAGGTTTCTCATGTAAAAGGTGGTAACAGTACTGCTCCTTCTAAGCCTGAATTCATTACTCTGAAAGCACCACTTGAAAAAGTACTTGATCATTCTGAAAGCAATCCCCACGTGGAAGATTCGTCAGCTGAAGCATCTGAACTTGCTGTGGCTGGAACCCTGCCAATTGATGCAGAATGCTTCGTCGTCTCTCATGATGATGTGACAGACTGTGGAGATGGGGAGTCGTTGGATGGAGCTGAAAGCATTGAGCTGGAGATGCCATTAGCTATCCAGGACATCGATGAATCCGACGAACACATTGAGGATACCATTCTGCCTGCTGACAGTGTATGCGGAGTTGAGGGACAGTCACCTGTGCGTCCTGTGCCTGATCAATCAGAAAATGAGTGTGCAAGTTCAGATAACAGAACTCCTCAGACTGTGATAGCCTCTGAGAAGCATGAACAAGCCTTGCTTGGGACTAAATCAGAGAGTCTGCCTAAGGGGTCTAAACCAAAGGCGAAGGCCGCATTGAGTATGACGAGAGACAAAGGCTCAAGTCAGAAAAGTGCAAGAACATCGCATCTGACATCTACTCGTATAGCAGTTGACAGCTCCAGTGGACCAAAGACAGCAAGAAAACCTGCAGATGTTACTGCTACCACCAAGTTCAGTAACCCAGAGAGAAAAATCAGGCCTACAGTTACATCAGCTCTGCAAAAAGTTAAGGAGATCAAAGTACATTCAGCATCTAACTCAAAGGATTCATCTGCAGAACCTTCTAGGTTGGCAAAGCTAAAGGCTTCGACAACGAAAACTGCGCCATCTCCATCACTTGCTTCAGGGAAACAGACTGACAGAAAGATGACAGGGAACAATGTTGGCAAGAATGCCCAAATTCTTCCAAAGAAGAGAGAAGACAGGGTAAAAACAGGTCCACTGAAACTATCTCGATCTATAAACATGTGTGGCAAGTCACTCTCGGGTGTGAAGTTGAGGACAGTCAGAAAAGAGAAAATTGCTCCCCCAATCAATAGCAGCAAGAAGGTTTCTGGAACAGGAAATTCTAGTATTGATGCTAAGGATTCTAAACAGAGAATTCTGAAAACGGCTTCACCAAAGTGCGGAAACTGGAGACTAACAACAAAGAGATCGGACCTCGCAAAGGTACAAATTTACAACATTGTGCATCTCTACTCGATGCAAATATTATTCTGAACTGGTGTGCATTTCTGCTTCTCTTTGCAATTTCTGAACTGAGGTGCATTTCTTCTCAATGCAAGTTTACTTATTTCTTTTTTGGGGTAAATTCTTTTCTCATTTTTTGGTAAATAATAATGGTTCTGACGCCAACATACACTCAGGTCTTAATCGTTGGCAAATCTTCTTTCTGTGGAAACTGATTTTTCGCGCTGCACGAGAATGACAATTTTTCAGCTTCCGTTTCCACAGAAAAAATCGACACTGCAAGAACTGCAACCGCAAGGAGGCCAAAGCCTGCGCCCGCCACCACCTCGAGCACCGTGGTGCCAGCGCAGCCGCCTCGCAAGCTGACGTTCCGGCGGGGCAAGGTACTGAACCCCGACGAGAGCAACGGCAGCACCCCGAGACGGCTCCGGTTCAGGCCTGCCATAGCCGCGGCAGACGCGACAGCCAAGAGCAGAGGCGGCAGGATCGCCAGCCGGAGGATCGGCGGCGGCGGTGGCGGCGCTGCAGCGAGAGACGCGGCTACCGAGGTCGTCGTGCTCCGGCGGCGGCAGGAAGGTAAGGAGACGAAAAAGCAGGAGCCGGGGCTGTTCAACAACGTGATCGAGGAGACGGCGAGCCGGCTCGTCGCTGAGGCGAGGAAGAGCAAGGTGAAGGCGCTCGTCGGCGCCTTTGAGACCGTCATCTCGCTGCAGGAAACCAGCAAGGCTGCTGCTCCGGCTATGGCAGCAGGTGTCGTCGTGCCATGAGCGCTTCTTGATCTGCAGTGTGCGTGATCACCGTTCTTGGAATTTTGGACTTGTATTTGGTTGTTGGTGACTGTAAAAGTGGAGCTTTTGAAGTTTGCTCGTTCCCATGTAAGTTTGTTCGTAGTGTTAGATTTAATGTTCTTAGTATATTCATCGGATTGGGATACTTAGCACAGTAATAGAGCATTTGGATTTCATAGAGAGATTGAGAGATGGGTGATAGGTGGCAAACCGTCAAATGCCGTAGTTGTTGCAGCTCCGGCCGGGGTTTCGTTGACGGACGCCATCTGCGCGCCGGCAGCGACGGTCGGTGGAGAGGGAGTCGGCGCTGTGGCGTCCTCGGCGGCGGCGTGAGCGTCGGGTGGCGTTGCCGGCGTCGGTGGTACTTCCCGTCGCTGGCAGCGCCCCTACTTTCGATCGGGTCTAGGGTTTAGGATGTCGGTGTGGTGACTGGTGGTGCGGTAAACCTCGTACCGCGAGCCCCGGCCCCCACCTTCCTTTATAGCGTTGTGCGACGGGGGCCCACCAACCATGTAGGGTTGGGCGCCCTCGATCAGGGCGCGAGGACAAGACCCAGTTAGACCATTGGGGCTAACTGGTGGGAGATCAATACTAACATTCTCCCCCTTGATCTCTCATCTATTCTTCGTTCTTTAATTTCATACTCAAAACTTTCAATTCATATTTTTCTTGCTTCCATCCTATTTCATCACAGATTAGTGCATAGAACCGTCCCATCGTCACAGCAATTAGTGCCGTTAGACTAACAGCCACAATACAATTCTCCGTTTTGAAATGTAAACTTTCTTTGGGCCCTTCGTATGTTCGGGTATCATAGGCTTTCCCTTAAACCCATGCCGGCTACGTGTTCTCTGAACACGTTGGGTGGTAAGCCCTTTGTGAGCGGATCCGCGAGCATTTTCTCTGTACTTATATGCTCAAGATTTATTATATGATCCCGAACTTTATCTTTCACAACATAGTACTTTATATCAATGTATTTGGCAGCACCACTTGACCTATTGTTGTGAGCGTACTGTACCGCTGGATTGTTATCACAATATAATCGCAGTGGTTCATTTATATCATCAATCACTTTCAATCCGGGTATGAATTTCTTCAGCCAGTTCACCTGCCCCGTTGCCTCATATCATGCTACAAACTCGGCATACATTGTCGAGGATGTAGTTACGGTTTGTTTGGAGCTTTTCCACGATATAGCCCCTCCTGCGAGAGTAAATACATATCCTGACGTGGATTTTCTTTCGTCTCCCGCATAATCAGAATCTGAATACCCCTTTATCTGTAGGGAATCAGATCTTCTATACGTAAGCATGAGGCCTTTCGTACCCTGCAAATAACGCAGGACTTTCTTCATTAATTTCTAATGTTCAATTCTTGGATTCTTTTGATATCTGCCAAGTAACCCGGTAACAAAAGCTAAGTCAGGGCGTGTACACACTTGAGCATATTGTAAACTTTCAACAGCTGAAGCATACGGTACCGCTTTCATTCGGTCAATTTCATATTGGTTCTTGGGACACTGATGTTCCCCAAATCTATCGCCCTTGATTATAGGAGCAGGTGAAGGACTGCACGCATGCATACTAAATTTCTTCAGGACCTTTTCTATGTATGCCTTTTGCGATAATCCTAGAACCCCTTTTCTCCTGTCTCGGTGAATCTCTATTCCCAAAACGAACGAGGCATCACCGAGATCTTTCATATCAAAGTTCGAGGACAAGAATTTCTTCGTTTCCATTAGTAGATTGATATCACTGCTAGCAAGCAAGATATCATCCACATACAAAATTAGGAATATATACTTTCCATTCCTGAACTTTGCATAAACGCAATTGTCCTCAACATTTTCTTCAAACCCAAAACCTTTTATCATTCTATCAAACTTCAAATACCACTGTCTTGAAGCTTGTTTCAATCCGTAGATTGATTTCTTCAGGCGGCATCCCATATTTTCCTTTCCTTTTACGACAAAACCTTTTGGTTGTGCCATATAAATATTTTCTTCTAAATCCCCATTTAGGAAAGCCGTCTTTACATCTATGTGATGTAACTCCAAGTCATAGTGGGCTACAAGTGCCATTATAATTCTGAAGGAATCTTTACATGAGACTGGAGAAAACGTCTTATTGTAATCAATCTCTTCTCTTTGCGTGAAGCCTTTCGCCATGAGTCGCGCTTTAAATCTTTCTATATTCTCTTGGGAGTCATATTTCGTTTTATAGATCCATTTACAGCCTACTGTTTTGGCTCCTTTAGGAATATTTTCTAAGTCCCAAACTTTATTGATACTCATTGATTTCAATTCATCTTCCATGGCCTTAAGCCACTTTGATGAGTGGTCGCTTCTCATGGCTTCTTCAAATGAGGTGGGATCGTCCCCCATCTGACATTCTTCAGTTTCATAAACTTCATAGTCATCAATAATAACTGATCTTCTTATTCTTTGAGACCTTCTAGGTGCCTCCGGCACTTGTTCCACATTAGGCTATTGTTGTTATTCCTCATGTGCAACATTTAGTTCTATAGTTTCCTCAAGGATAGGTTCCTCAAGGACAAGTTCTCATGTTCATTCATTGTCGCCATGGGAGAACTTGCAACAGGTGTTGGCACTACAGTGTCCTGCACTGTCGGTGCAACAGCAGCAGGTAGCGTGAAGAATGGTTCTTCAACCATCGGAGTGGGTACATGTACCCGCTTCTCTTGTAGGCTGATTTCTCGTGCTACCATGCTCCCTCTGATCATGTTATCCTCCAAGAACACAGCGTGTCTTGTTTCTACAATCTTCGTATGTCTGTTAGGACAATAGAAACGATATCCTTTCGATCTTTCTAGATAGCCAATAAAATGGCAGCTGACTGTCTTGGAGTCTAACTTTCCTATGTTCGAGTTAAACACTTTTGCCTCAGCTGGACAGCCCCACACACGCAAATGGTTAAGTGAGGGTTCCCTTCCTGTCCATAATTCATATCGTGTTTTAGGCACCGATTTACTTGGTACTCGATTAAGTATGTGAATGGCGGTTTTCAGTGCCTCCATCCATAAACTAATCGGTAATGTGGAGTAACTTATCATGCTTCTTACCATATCTATTAAGGTACGGTTACGTCTTTCAGCCACTCCATTCTGCTGAGGCTCCCCCGGTGTGGAGTACTGAGCAACTATGCCATTTTCCTGTAGGAACCTTGCAAAAGGTCCAGGAATTTGGCCATATGGGGTATGTCACCCATAGTACTCTCCACCTTGGTCTGATCGTACTATCTTGATTTTCTTATTGTGCTGATTTTCAACTTTAGCTTTAAATATTTTGAATTTATCCAATGCTTCCGATCTTTCTTTAATTGGATAAATATTGCCATAACGAGAGTGATCGTCTGTGAATGTTATAAACGAGTCATAACCATCCACACTTTTCACAGGAAAAGGACCACATATGTCTGTGTGGATTATTTCTAAAATTTCTGTGCTTCGTTTGGCATCTTTCTTAATTTTCTTGACATACTTTCCTTTAATGCAATCAATACATTGTTCTAAATCTGAAAATTCTAAGTGCGGGAGAATTGATTCCTTAACCAATCGTTCCATTCTCCCCCTCGAAATATGGCCCAAGCGACAATGCCATAATTTCGAAGAGACAGTATCAATTCTCTTCCTCTTCTTAGTTACATCCGCAGATGGGAAATCATTCACATTCTCATCACATACATTGTTCGCATTCTCAGCAAGAGATAATAAATAAAGCTTGTCTTGTCGGAAGGCAAGACCAACACATTTATTATTAACCAGTATCTTACACTTGCCATCACCAAAATGGCAATCAATTCCATCATCATCAAGTTTCGAAACACTTATCAAATTTCTACGCAAAGAGGGAACATAAAGTACTTCTTTAAGTCTAAGTACAAAACCATTATTCAATTCTAAAGAAAAATCTCCAATGGCTTCAACATTGGCTTGCAGTCCATTTGCAACTTTAATCGTTCTTTCTCCTCTTTGCAAGGTTCTCGTCCCACTTAACCCCTGTAAAGAATTTGCAACATGAGTAGTTGCTCCTGAATCAACCCACCAAATGGATTTATCATAACATAAATACAGAGATTCATCTACAAATGTAATAAATTCATCACCTTTCTTTAGCAGAGATTTCAGGAAGTCTGGACAATCCCTCTTGTAGTGTCCCTTCTTGAAGCAGTGCTTGCACTGATCTTTTTCTGCTCCACCATACTGCTGATTCTCAGAATCCTAGGGTTTCTTTCCTTGTGAACTGGAGGAAGAGGACTTATCCCACTTAGGTTTCCCTTGTGGTTTAGAATTCTTGCCATTAAAGTTCTTTCTTTTGTTGTCCTTCACAAAATGAGCAGATTCACTTTGTGAGGACTTTATCCTCTCCTCTTTTTGAGCACACATTGAGATGAGTCTTTCTATGCCCCATCTTTCATGCTGTATATTGTAGTTCACAATGAATGTGTCATATTCTTTTGGCAAAGAAGCAAAAATCAAATGAATTAGGAAATCCTCCTCCTTTAAATTCATTTCTTTTAGCTTAGATGTCGTAGTGTTCATCTTCAAAATGTGCTCTCTTATGCTACCACCAGTGAATTTCTCATTCACAAGCTTCTTAATCAGTGAACTTGCTGTGGCCTTGGTAGACCTAGTAAACTGACTCTTGATTTTCTCAAGATATTCTTTGGCAGTAGCACATTCAGGGATCGAGCCCCTTATCTGATCTTCTATGGTGGCTTTGGCTACCAATAGGCACTTGCGGTTGGAGAGAGTCCATTGCCTATGTTTAAGGTCATATTTCATTTTTATTTCAGCATGATCACGCTTCCGAGAAGCGAAATCAGCGTCAGATTCATTGTCACCTCTCACCGGGTCCTCTGGCTCAGTAGGACACGGTGAGGTGATGGCAAAATCGACCTCTCCCAACGCAAGTTCCAATTCATACTTCTCCCGCCACACACGGTGATTGGTTCCGTTGAGTGTCAGGATGTTGGCAATGTTCACAATGCATTTGCCTCCTGAAATCATACCAGAGTAAGTAAGAAACATTTATACATAAAATTCCATGCTTTAACTCAACGTTGGTCAAATTAAAACTTATAATTCATCCATGCAAAACATTTTACATCACCGTTGGGCAGAAGTAAAATTAATGCACGATTTCTCATGGATCAAAAGTTATAATATTGTTATTAACAACGTTGGTCAGAAAATAACAATATCATAATTGCATCAAAATTATCAGAAATTCATTTCTCTTAAAATTAAATTATCCCGTTGGTTCAAATTTAATCAAAGAGAACAATAATTATCATGCACAGCGGAAACATTAATGATCTTTTCATGTTATTATTTTCTAGAAGCACTAAAAAATTTATTGTTTTCTGGGCAAAATATCGTTGGATAAAATTTACACAGAAAATTGTGTCAAAATCATTCAAATTCATCAAAATATGCATTTAAAATTGTTTCTGGAAAATAATAAGAAAAAAATTTCTTGTTCTTCTTTTCATTTTTCAGCCCAGCGCGGCCCAAGACGCGCTGAACCGGCTCGGCCCGGCTTGCCTCGCGCGCACAGGCCGCAGCCAGGCCGCAACCTGGGCCTGGGCCGGCAAAGCGCCGCACGTGCTCGCTCCCGCCTGGGTCGGCGAGTTGGCCCAGCGAATCGCGGCCGTCCATCTCGATCCGACGGCCGAGCGGCCGTTTCGCGCGGATCAAAACGTCGCCGCGGCCGACGCCCTGGAAACCCTAGGCATTCGGCTCTTCTCCTCTCTCTCTCCTCGCTGCTTTTCTCTTCTCAGCCGCAGCGGAGACGGCCGCCGCCGAGCAGCCGCGAGCGAGGAAAAGCAGAGCAGGCATTGGCGCCGTCGCTGGCCCCCTCGCCGGCGCGCGTGCTCCCCAACGGGTGAGCACGCCACCGTCGAGCGGCCTAGCCACGGCGCTTTCTTGGCCGAGCCCAGCGAGCCGTTTCTTGGCCGAGCCCGCGCCCTCGGCTCGGTTTCTCCTCCAGCGCCGGCGAAAGAGCCGGTGCGTTTCTTCTTCTTCTTCCGCGCCGGTGGAGGTTTATCCCCAACGAACCCTAACCCTAATTTTTCCCCTTTCTCCTTTTTTTGAGTTTGTTCTTTTGGTTTTATCCGAATGGGGAAAACTAGGGTTAGGTTTAGAGTTTTGTTCTTGCCGATTCGTTTTCCTTTTCGTTCATCCGAATGGAAAATGGGATTAGGGTTAGGGTTTGACCCTTCTTCTTTCTTCTTCCCCTTTTCCCCTCTTTCGGATTAGAGTTCTAGGGTTCTTGAATCCGACCCTCCCTTTTCCCCTTCTTGAATCCCTTGTTCAGTTTTGATTTTGGGAATTAGGGTTAGGTATTAGGGTTCGGTTTTCGACTTTCTTTCCCGATCCGCATCTGATTTCTTGACGAACCGTGGCTCCGGTACCATTGTTAGATTTAGTGTTCTTAGTATATTCATCGGATCGGGATACTTAGCACAGTAATAGAGCATTCGGATTTCACAGAGAGATTGAGAGATGGGTGATAGGTGGCAAACCGTCAAATGCCGTAGTTGTTGAAGCTCCGGTCGGGGTTTCGTTGACGGACGCCATCTGTGCGCCGGCAGCGACGGTCGGTGGAGAGGGAGTCGGCGCTGTGGCGTCCTCGGCGGCGGCGTGAGCGTCGGGTGGCGTTGCCGGCGTCGGTGGTACTTCCCGTCGCTGGCAGCGCCCCTACTTTCGATCGGGTCTAGGGTTTAGGATGTCGGTGGGGTGACTGGCGGCGCGGTGAACCTCGTACCGCGAGCCCCGGCCCCCACCTTCCTTTATAGCGCTGTGCGACGGGGGCCCACCAACCATGTAGGGTTGGGCGCCCCCGATCAGGGCGCGAGGACAAGGCCCAGTTAGGCCGTTGGGCCTAACTGGTGGGAGATCAATACTAACATGTACTTCAATAAAAAAAAGAAAAAAAAAGGAAAGTTCGTACAGATTTTGTGTTTGTGCAAGGCTTGACATTGTACTGCAAATAAGTAAGCAAGTTACTGTAATGATTTAAACTGGCTTGTTTGAAAAGGATAAACCAGATTAAACTTGGTGTTATCTGATTCCTGAAAATGGTACTAACCTTCCGTCAACGTTTTCTTTGTTTTTTTTAGAATTTTGTTTTCTATGTTTTTAGCTTCATTTCACTGCATTTTAAGTTTACAACTACACGCTGCATATGCTGGCAGATTTGTCCATATGTCACTCCTGCTGATATCTCCACTCACCAGCACAAGTCATATGTTACATATGCTCAATTTAATTTTGAAGAGCGTTTTGGTCTTTCTTGCTGGCTTGACTGGACCGTTGACCGTTGAGAGGCCGGTCCAAGCCAGATGGGAAGTGGACCTGGTCAAAGTGATCCAGGAGCTCAAACCTTTGAGAATGGGCTCTTGGAGCAACTAGAGGTAGTAGAAAGAGAAGACCGGCCCAGGCCCATATTTGGAAATATTGGGCGGATGCGATGGAATTCAGAGTCCACATATTTTTTTAATTAAAATAAAATAAACGAGGCAGCTAACACGATAATTAAGAAGGTTATGCTTTGGAATTTTCCAATTTGGAGTTGCTGATTTGAACTAGTCGGACCCGGCAAACAATGGACGAAGGAGGATCGGAGGCATTCTAAATTCCAAGTGGATCTGCCAAGCAAGTATTATGTTTCTTGTGCACGAGGGGGGAATATAACTAAATACTTCTCTTCAAGTTACTTTGTCGTTTTGGAACGAATGAAGTCAGACTATCGCTTGTAATAATTTGTAAAAAAAAAAATATTGCTTGTAATATTTATATTTGAAAATTTAAAATCCAGTAGTGCTAGGTGGCTTGGTAACGCTTTTGTTACCAAGTTTCTGTTACCTTGTTTTCGAAACTCTTACCTTCTTAATGAAATACGTGCATAAGCGTGTTCTAAAAAAAAATTAAAATCCTATACACAACACGTACTAGAGAAAATTTCCTTTTTCACTCTATCTTTACTTGAAAAGCAATCGGCAAGAAAATTTTCAGGCATGTATCTATATCTCTTATAAAACTAATCTCTACTGAAAGTTCTATCTCAACATGCATAACATCCAAATCATCTCTCACTAACTATTCACACCATCTTCCATTAAAGTCATGTCATGCCATTAACTTTCAACCTTTTAATACAAAGTATCCATGTTATCTCTACTTAATTTCATTCTAAATTCTTCCCAATCTCCGCAGCAATGTGCGGGATATCTTCTACTCTGTAACAGAACCGCCCAATTTATACAAGATCAAGTACGGTTGTCCCCGCTAACACGTTGACACACCCATACTTTCACTCATATAAACCCGGTAGTCCGCCGAGTGTCCCGAAAGACCTCGGTAAATCAACATCACAACCAAGATCGCGTGATTAAGCCAATACACATCACATACATCGGGTTGCAGCGGAAATAATATTACAAAGGGGTTAACAAATAATAGTACAAGTTTGGGTTTCAAAACCGCTTAGTGAACACAACATAGCTTTCAAAAGATTACATTAATATATGTTCCAAATACATTGCTAGCATAAGTGACATCATCCGACAAAAGCATAGAAATAAGAAGTAAGTATAGAATCACTGAACATACAGCCCACAAGAAATCTCACATGGCATAAATTGGGTTGCATAGGAGCAAGCACTATGCGAAGGAGGGATAGCAAACAAAGGTAGTCACAAGGTTAGGAGTCAACAAGCAAGGGATCCAAAAATTAAAACACAACGCAAGAGAGCATAGCTTAATTGCCAAAGACAACTGAGCAGGGGACTTCTTGCCAAATTTCCATATACGTCTTGTGTCCACCCAAGTGATTACCAGATAAAGATTAACATGAGATTTGATCTTATCGAGTAGCAACATGAGACCAAGAATGATAGACATCCCGAGACATGGGAAGGTTGGAGACAAAATAAACAAGATTCAAGGAATAGAGCCAAGGCACTGACTAAGGATTCAGTTGATAAGGCAATGACATGATCTGTGAGAAAAAGGTTCCAAAGCAGGGTAGATAGCGATTAGCGTTGCACCAGATCATCAGATCTAACAAGGATTTTTGAGCAATGTCCTCCCACACATGAGCGGGACAACCACAAAACACGCGAGCAAATAAGGGGGGCTAAGCTTGGGTCAAAAATCAAGCAAAGGCATGGATAAAAGTCTTCATAGCACAACGTTCAATGGCTAGCAACCACGTGTACAGGCTTAGGCTCCTAAGAGAGAACTTAATTGAAAATGACAACCATGAGATTACCAAAACTTGGACGTGGTTCTAGGATAGAGCTCTTCAACACTCGTATGCTTACCGAGGACAAAAGGGGTGATAACTATGGCACTAATTAGATAACAAGCATACATACCCACCACTTGGCTAAACTGGAGGACATTATAGGTTAAGCATGTAACCACAATTATTTCTAGCAAGGCTAAGCACACACTTTTCTCAAGCACTTCCTATTCAAGCAACATGGAACAAGGCATTCTGGTTTAACTCCACATGAGGAAGATAGTGCAATACATCGATCACAAGTTACTTAGTACTCAGAACAAAGGAAGGGAAGCATATTTATGCACAAGCACAATCATGATGCATGCTCGTCCTATTCGTCCTCACGAAATTGCCAGCCTAAGGTGGCAATCACGTTCTATGTCGGTGGCATAACACGTACTCTCTCGATATATAGCTAGTCGTTAGCTACATTCAATCTACGCATTCGTGGTTAGCGTACCTGTAGGTAAATTCATTGCAGCCCATCCCCACAAGAGATAATGAAAACAGTAAACTAAGATACTCTCCATATATACATCCCTAGATGTATATACTTTGATATCCATAGCTACCCGATAAATATACCCGCAATTAAGTACCTTCATATATACATGTGTGTAACATGTAAATATTCCAGTAGCCATAGCTAACTCTCCCTTAGACCGACAGTTGGACGGTCATGCTCTCACAACTCACACTTACCTGGACGTAGAGGCAATTGATCCATACATTACCATTCAAGCGAATAGCATCCATACAATAGCACGCCGTATGGACGACGAAAGAAAAATTACAATAAAGTACATCCCTTAAAGTTAGTACTTAGATAGCCACCTAATAGTCCTTAACTGGGCATAAAGGAAGATGTCGCTAGCATAGTTTTGCAAATAAGTTTTGACAAATTTGCCTGTAGCAAAAGTTTTAGTTAAAATAGACCTTTTAAAACCAAAACTTAGCTTTTAAAACTATGTACCTGACAGTATTATGCTTAATCTCGCTCTGATACCAGCTGTAACAGAACCGCCCAATTTATACAAGATCAAGTACGGTTGTCCCCGCTAACACGTTGACACACCCATACTTTCACTCATATAAACCCGGTAGTCCGCCGAGTGTCCCGAAAGACCTCGGTAAATCAACATCACAACCAAGATCGCGTGATTAAGCCAATACACATCACATACATCGGGTTGCAGCGGAAATAATATTACAAAGGGGTTAACAAATAATAGTACAAGTTTGGGTTTCAAAACCGCTTAGTGAACATAATATAGCTTTCAAAAGATTACATTAATATATGTTCCAAATACATTGCTAGCATAAGTGACATCATCCGACAAAAGCATAGAGATGAGAAGTAAGTATAGAATCACCGAGCCCACCGGTGGTTAGCCACCATCTTCAACAGGCCGAGAACATCACCTGCAACAAGGTGGGATAAACCCTGAGTACTCGAATGTACTCAGCCAGACTTACCCGTCGGAAACCAAAACAAATAACACCAAGGATCATGCAAGGCTTTCTTTAGTGGGCTAGCTGACTTGTTTGCGAAAAGCATAAGCTATCATAAAGAAACCATTTTAAGTACTTTGCATCATCTTTATTATGACCTATCCATCTAGGTAAGCACCTGTACTATAGCAATCACTTGATTAACCAATAACATCTAGTTACCAATTTAGATTTAGCATATCCCATACCATCCAGATAACCATCATTGTTCCATAATAATTACTATGATGCAGTAACTCGAGTCAAGTGCTCACTATCCAGGAGCGATGGCGATTCGAATCGATTCCTAACCAGCTGGTGATTTATTCCTTACACAAACCTCACTCACCCGCTAAAGTGAGATATTGATCACCGAGTCAACTTTCCAGGAATCTCGAGTTTGCCAGGAACCACATGTACCCGGGGGCCGACCGACTGCACTTTGGTCTTATCATCTCGCCCCCGTGTCCTACCACACCTGCTCCGGCACAGTGCGTTGCGGGCAATCTACTCGGCCCGAAAAATCTCCCAGCTTCGCGGTCGGATGGTACTTTATCCGGCCAGCTAAATGTAAGGCATGCGTTCAACATGACTCGAGGCCCAACAACGGTCGGTCCTTAATCGACACAGACGGAAACTAATAGCACCCCAGAACCCTGTCTGGTTGCCTCCAACTTTTTCCGTCCGGTCTCCAATTATCCATCACACATGGTTAATTCCAGGATATCATTCTTTCCATAGCTAAATTCTTTCAGTAACCACCTATAAATGTAGGTGACCGGATATCACCGATCGCTACCGGTCTAAGCAAGGCTAAGCAGTTATTCGATCCTGACCTAACATGGTAAAAAGGTAATAAGGTAGGCAAGGATAGTAATAAATGCATCAACGGTTTCAATCAACTCCTACAACTTAATGCGACAATATATAACTCATATATAGAAAGAATTGCTTTTATAAATTAGGAGACTTATAATGCTCCGGGGCTTGCCTGAGATCCGACACAAGTCAGTTCAGTTAGGTTGCACCGTCCTGGTGACATCTCAGGTCCTAGCACTTGCATTCAGGGGTTCTTCCATCCTCTGGACAGCCCACCGTTACACCATCGTCTGTCTCCACATCATGCGCTCCACATCCACGTGCTGTACCTAGCATACCTAGGATGAGATGCATAGATGCAGATGCATGAACATAAAGAATACACATGAAGGAATGCAATAAGCATACTGAACAAGCATATGTTACACTATACACACATAAGCATGTCATACAACCAGCTAGCTATACATGATCAAGTACTTCACAATTTAGCAAAACATTTTAGGCCTGCTACCTTAACTCTAGGTGTCCAAGATAACCATTTGCAATCATACAAACAAGAGCAAGTAGAAGCAAACAATTCTAGATACAAGCAGATTTGGACAGCAGCAAACAGTCACTTGTTTCAAACATAACTTAAGCTACAAACATCCCACAAGGATGATCTAAGACTTTATGAAAATCCATAGAAATTGTCTACAAGATTGATGTTTACATAAAAAGCTAATTACAAAGTTAAACAGGTCAAACATGTAGATGTTTCAGACCTGTCCAGACATGGACATAAAACTGATTGCAACTTCAGAGAAGCATAACTGAAGTTACACAAATCCAAATGACTTGCAAGAAGACATTCTGGAAATATTATGAAATTGTCTACAATTCATATTTAAACCTATCAGCATGATTCCAAAGTTAACAAGGTTAAACAGGCACATTTATCAAGGCTGGTCCAGAAATTCCAGAAAGCTACAATTTCTGAAGACCAACTTAGAACAGTCATAACTCACAAACTACTTGGCCACCTGCCATGAAAATTTAACACAAGCTAGTTAGGTGAGTTATCTACAACTTTCTTATTATCATCATAAGATGATTCTATAGTTAGAAAGGTCAATTAATCCAATAATTGCATCGCTGTCCAAAACATAGACAGAAACTGACATGCCACTTTAAACAACTATAAATGGAGTTATACAGGTCCAATAAATGTGGTTCTAGACTTTTTAGAAAGCTTATCAAATTCTAAACAACTTTGTTGTAAACACCTAAAGCAAATTCTACTATTAAGAAGGCCCCACAATACCAACAAGGTAACCCTGTCAGAGTTTGGGCAGAAACAGCCACTGATATTTAAGCAAGTATAACTCAAGATCTACTTAACCAAAAATCATGATATTTAGCTTTTTGAAAATCTTAATAAAAGTACTACAACTCATGTATTATCACAAAGTCATGATTCATCACCTAACTAGGCCAATTAATTTAATCTTGCAGGCCTATTCAGAATAGGGGTAAGGCAATACAGGCAATTTGTTATTTTTATAGATCTTAAACTATCAAGCCTAAAATACTGAAATTTTTACCAGACATCACTAATCACATCAGTAACACTCCATAAAAATTTCACATTTATTTGAGTAAAATAACTGCAGTTATAAAAAGGACAAGACATGACTAGCATTAAGAACCTAACTGCCTAAATCTATTTTTACAGCTAAACCTTTAAACTAAAACATGTAATATTATAGATCTAGTGCACAGAGAATTTCACAAGGATTCCAAAAGGTCCTCATTTGCTATTTTACGAATTTCCTATGATTTACTATGAAGTTTCAAAGTTTTACCCGATTTACAACAAATAGGTCCTCGGAAGCACTATTCACTTGAGTCAATGACATTGCAGTTAGGCCCCTGACTTTCGTCGAATTCTAGTAAACAGTCCCTGACAGGATTAGGAAGCAGAGGAGGCACTGTGGCTCGTCGGTGACGGTCGTAGGGGGCTCGTCGGCGATGGTGGAGCGGCGGCGGAGCACTGGGAGGCCCGCGCGCACTCGCCGGTGGCCTCGGCTTGGCCGGCATTGTCCTAGGAAGGTCCAGCCACGTGCATGGGCGACATGCCTCGGCGGCGGCCGGCTATGGCAGCGGCGGGATGCGGCGGCTGACGGGCACGGTCTCGGCGGCAATGCTTTATGGCTTTGCTGGTTGGGGACGGCGCGAGGAGACGCTGGAGGGGCATGGAACTGGGTGCTCAGATGGTGGAGGTGACGAGCTACGAGGGTGGATGGGGCAGGGCCTTGCTGTGGCAGCCATGGGCGCGCCCGCCATGGCGCTGGCAGCTGAGCGGAGGAGGAGAATGGAGAGGGAGTGGGGAGGCAAGTGAGGGGCATCTGGGCAGCTCGGCATCAACACGTCGCGAGCTTGGGCGAGTTGGCGAACGAACACGAGCACTGAAGGCCACGCGGCAGCGAAGTGCTGTGGCCGGTCGGCCATGATGAGCTTCAGACGTTCCAAAAACTGAAGGAACTAATACTACCCGCAAAATTACGACTGAAACTCCATTTTCAACGATCCATAACTCCAAATCTGTTCGTCCTTTGCCACAATTTCAGTAATACAAGATGTAGAGCTACATGAGAACTACAACTTTGTCAACATGAGTTAGAGCTGGATCGACCTAGATTGGGAGTTACATTGTTCCAAAGTATGAACCCCGAAACTGTAAAACAGCTTAACACTTATAAAATTTGCTAAGTCTAAAACAGCCCCAATTCTGCCATGTGGGCCACTTTTGAGGGTGTTCAGATCATTTTCATGAGATGACCATAAAACAACTTTTGTTCCTTAGCAAGTTTACTACAACTTTGCTTAAGGGTGCTCCTCCATGCAAACACTCCAAGCTGCACTTTTTAAATAGTCAAACAAAACTAGTTCTAGGGTCAACATGAGTCAACTAGGGCTTAGAAACCTAATTTGGACTAATGACCTTTATGAACATTGTTCCTAATGACAGTATAAATGTAGCTAGGGTGTTTTGGTGGGTCAGCACATTCATTTGCATGTGATGCAATTGCTCTAGCTTCTCAAATCAATTTAAACATGCATTTGCAACACATGGAATGTTAACTCGAAACAAGCGAAACAATTCGTTGAAACACTAGACCCTAGTACATGGGACATATACAACCCCTCTAGGGTACTAGGCATAACACACAGACACCACAGAAGGTACAAACATACATGAGCAGTAAAGAACACCGTGTTGCAACATGGAAACATAGAATGATGCACATGTGGTAATGATATGAATGTGCTTATGTGATGCAATGCAGATGCACCAATGTAAGGCAAACACCAGGGGTGTTACAGCCCTCCCCCCTTAAAGGAATCGCGTCCCGAGATTCGGTGCGAAAGACTTTTAAGGGAAGAGAAACTTGTCATCCAGTTCCCAACATCAGTGATAGCATTAGGCTACTTAACTTTGGAGTATCAGAGAGGCTAATTTGGTCAAGACACTTTCTGATACTTGTCCCTTGGTAGTAAGTTTTGTCTGAAGAATTTCCTTCGTTGGCCTTCATGAAGTATGGTTACTTTGGGAGGAATCCAAGATAGCAATGTCCTACGTACTTTGTCCTCGATGTACGAAGAGCGATACAAACGTAGACTAAATACTTGTAGCATCTACTTCCCTAGTGGATACAGCACATACCATATGGACTTTGCACTAGATGATAATCTTCTGAAGGATACTTGTTGCAATGGTTCCATGTGTGCAGTTCTCTTTCTCTGATAACAATATTGTATGGTCTGAGTCTGCCGAGTGAGTGGTAAACCTAATAGCTGACTCTGTCGGCTCAACGTTCTCGATGATCATTCCTTAGGGAGCCTTCGTATCCAAGTTGCAACAGTGATCTAGGTTGAATCTGATGCCACCTCTTAGGTAAAAACACATATAAGGTACCAAAGGCATGTCAGCATTAGAGAACCATTGACGCAGAAAGATGTTAGCATGGCTTGGAGGACAACACAAGTTGCAAGTAATCACAAAACTAGGGACTAGTTCACTACCAAGCAGGTTGAGTACAATTTGCCTTCGTGGTGCAGTTGCACAACAAGTTGGGTTGACTTGCATCGTAGCAAAACCAGCCTTCTTACTACATTTGTCGTCGAGGCTTCCATTCTAAGGCCAATCAATATCTCAAAAACCATAATCCGAAAATCTACGGTTTAACACCTTTCCAATTACTTTCGAATTGCAAGGGCACAATTTGACTTCTAGAACACCTCAATTGCTCACACATCGCTGATCTAAGCGGGCAAAAGCAAGGCACATAGGGGTGCAATTAGTCTTCTCAAGAGTATGGAGGGTTGTCTAACAGCAATACACCTACAAGTTGTAATTTCTTGGCATGAATTACAAACACAACTGTCTAATACAAATGATGATCGCAGTCACAGCGAAATTGCAGATTCTATACCTTTTTGTTTGTTGTTCATAACTCACAATCTACAGCTCCATTATGCATGAATTTTGGTAGGCATACAGATCCATGAGTCTTCTAAATACTCACCAAAATTCAACTCAAACGGACACCGTTTGACCATCCAAATAATTCATCTACCAAAACTGTTGTGTTCTGAAATGGTAGCAAACCGAGCCGACAAGATATCTCTTAAATCCGATGTTTTACTCAACCAATACTCAAACCAACTTAAGACATTGAAGGGTCCTAAGCAATGAATGAGATCACCAAGTTTGGGGTCAATCCAACTTCGTTTGAGTCACTAATTGTTGGCTTGAAGATGTTCGGTTCTGTACCTTAAAATGTAGATAGATTTCTCGTTCTTCTCTTTCTCTGCTTCATACGTTGTGGTGTGTGTTCTATACTCTCGATCCCTTTGGATAGCGGCAACAGCCTTTCCCTAGCTGAGGATGGAGGCTAGAGTTTTCCTCACATGCTTCTTAGGTAACAATTTCTGCCGTTGATCTAGATACCAACTTGACTATGCACAAGCATTGGACTTGTGGGCTGTTTTTACAGGGCACAAAACATTATTCCACATGTAGGGCATTTCTACATTGACAAGGAACCATTCCTATATATCCTTCAGCACTTCATCCAATAGAGTCCGGACACATGTGTAATTGGCACCTTGGGGCATAAAGATGCTAACTAAAATTAGGGACGTGCTTTCACTAGCTCCTACCTAGCCGATACCACGTCTTGTACTATATACGTGATCGTCCAAGATGGAATTGACTTGATAGCATATTTGGAGAAGAAGTAGCACTTGCATTGTGGGGCCAGGTTTGTTGTTTCCTTGATCAACATTGCTCTGTGAGATCTGGCCTTCATAGTTACCAATTAGTTGTTACCTATCTAAAGACTAACTTTCCTACTAGTAATAAATCAGTTGTCCCTCAACACTAAAAAGGTTCCAAATCTTCCCTCTTGATAATAAAAATTTTAGTCGAAGCCTACAGATGGTCGCCATTGAAGTCAGCAGAAAGGGGTCACACCAAAGGAGGTCGGTTCGTCTACGTCATCCTTATGCACCTAAAGATTGAGAACTAGGACAGGAATCTCATATATACCAGGTGACCTATTACAGCACATAATCTCCTGGTCCATTTATCATCCGACTGATAACTTGTTCAACCTTAAGTGTGGTGCACCTTTCTGATCCAATGAAAATGACATAAGTTGCTCACTAGATGACCGACGTCATTATAGGGATCGTCAAGTAGAGTCACTTGTCTACCACCTCTTGCAGTCTGTTTATGTTCCTGTTAGTGACCTGTTCTTCAAAGGTTAATCGTTGGACGACTTCATAAGGGAGTCCTATTGCATCTAGTTCGACATATAGATCGCTTGACATGATAAGGAGAGATAACCAAGGAAGAGCTCAAGTGAGAATAACATATCGGTGCAGTTCTGCAATGGATCATGACTAGAAACCTCGATACCAGCGCGTGCCGAGCAGCACAACCTTGTGTGCGCGCCCATAGGAGGCTCTCGATTTCGTCGCGGCACCATAGATCGCTAATCGTGGCACCATTACTGAACATACAGCCCACAAGAAATCTCACATGGCATAAATTGGGTTGCATAGGAGCAAGCACTATGCGAAGGAGGGATAGCAAACAAAGGTAGTCACAAGGTTAGGAGTCAACAAGCAAGGGATCCAAAAATTAAAACACAACGCAAGAGAGCATAGCTTAATTGCCAAAGACAACTGAGCAGGGGACTTCTTGCCAAATTTCCATATACGTCTTGTGTCCACCCAAGTGATTACCAGATAAAGATTAACATGAGATTTGATCTTATCGAGTAGCAACATGAGACCAAGAATGATAGACATCCCGAGACATGGGAAGGTTGGAGACAAAATAAACAAGATTCAAGGAATAGAGCCAAGGCACTGACTAAGGATTCAGTTGATAAGGCAATGACATGATCTGTGAGAAAAAGGTTCCAAAGCAGGGTAGATAGCGATTAGCGTTGCACCAGATCATCAGATCTAACAAGGATTTTTGAGCAATGTCCTCCCACACATGAGCGGGACAACCACAAAACACGCGAGCAAATAAGGGGGGCTAAGCTTGGGTCAAAAATCAAGCAAAGGCATGGATAAAAGTCTTCATAGCACAACGTTCAATGGCTAGCAACCACGTGTACAGGCTTAGGCTCCTAAGAGAGAACTTAATTGAAAATGACAACCATGAGATTACCAAAACTTGGACGTGGTTCTAGGATAGAGCTCTTCAACACTCGTATGCTTACCGAGGACAAAAGGGGTGATAACTATGGCACTAATTAGATAACAAGCATACATACCCACCACTTGGCTAAACTGGAGGACATTATAGGTTAAGCATGTAACCACAATTATTTCTAGCAAGGCTAAGCACACACTTTTCTCAAGCACTTCCTATTCAAGCAACATGGAACAAGGCATTCTGGTTTAACTCCACATGAGGAAGATAGTGCAATACATCGATCACAAGTTACTTAGTACTCAGAACAAAGGAAGGGAAGCATATTTATGCACAAGCACAATCATGATGCATGCTCGTCCTATTCGTCCTCACGAAATTGCCAGCCTAAGGTGGCAATCACGTTCTATGTCGGTGGCATAACACGTACTCTCTCGATATATAGCTAGTCGTCAGCTACATTCAATCTACGCATTCGTGGTTAGCGTACCTGTAGGTAAATTCATTGCAGCCCATCCCCACAAGAGATAATGAAAACAGTAAACTAAGATACTCTCCATATATACATCCCTAGATGTATATACTTTGATATCCATAGCTACCCGATAAATATACCCGCAATTAAGTACCTTCATATATACATGTGTGTAACATGTAAATATTCCAGTAGCCATAGCTAACTCTCCCTTAGACCGACAGTTGGACGGTCATGCTCTCACAACTCACACTTACCTGGACGTAGAGGCAATTGATCCATACATTACCATTCAAGCGAATAGCATCCATACAATAGCACGCCGTATGGACGACGAAAGAAAAATTACAATAAAGTACATCCCTTAAAGTTAGTACTTAGATAGCCACCTAATAGTCCTTAACTGGGCATAAAGGAAGATGTCGCTAGCATAGTTTTGCAAATAAGTTTTGACAAATTTGCCTGTAGCAAAAGTTTTAGTTAAAATAGACCTTTTAAAACCAAAACTTAGCTTTTAAAACTATGTACCTGACAGTATTATGCTTAATCTCGCTCTGATACCAGCTGTAACAGAACCGCCCAATTTATACAAGATCAAGTACGGTTGTCCCCGCTAACACGTTGACACACCCATACTTTCACTCATATAAACCCGGTAGTCCACCGAGTGTCCCGAAAGACCTCGGTAAATCAACATCACAACCAAGATCGCGTGATTAAGCCAATACACATCACATACATCGGGTTGCAGCGGAAATAATATTACAAAGAGGTTAACAAATAATAGTACAAGTTTGGGTTTCAAAACCGCTTAGTGAACACAACATAGCTTTCAAAAGATTACATTAATATATGTTCCAAATACATTGCTAGCATAAGTGACATCATCCGACAAAAGCATAGAGATGAGAAGTAAGTATAGAATCACCGAGCCCACCGGTGGTTAGCCACCATCTTCAACAGGCCGAGAACATCACCTGCAACAAGGTGGGATAAACCCTGAGTACTCGAATGTACTCAGCCAGACTTACCCATCGGAAACCAAAACAAATGACACCAAGGATCATGCAAGGCTTTCTTTAGTGGGCTAGCTGACTTGTTTGCGAAAAGCATAAGCTATCATAAAGAAACCATTTTAAGTACTTTGCATCATCTTTATTATGACCTATCCATCTAGGTAAGCACCTGTACTATAGCAATCACTTGATTAACCAATAACATCCAGTTACCAATTTAGATTTAGCATATCCCATACCATCCAGATAACCATCATTGTTCCATAATAATTACTACGATGCAGTAACTCGAGTCAAGTGCTCACTATCCAGGAGCGATGGCGATTCGAATCGATTCCTAACCAGCTGGTGATTTATTCCTTACACAAACCTCACTCACCCGCTAAAGTGAGATATTGATCACCGAGTCAACTTTCCAGGAATCTCGAGTTTGCCAGGAACCACATGTACCCGGGGGCCGACCGACTGCACTTTGGTCTTATCATCTCGCCCCCGTGTCCTACCACACCTGCTCCGGCACAGTGCGTTGCGGGCAATCTACTCGACCCAAAAAATCTCCCAGCTTCGCGGTCGAATGGCACTTTATCCGGCCAGCTAAATGTAAGGCATGCGTTCAACATGACTCGAGGCCCAACAACGATCGGTCCTTAATCGACACAGACGGAAACTAATAGCACCCCAGAACCCTGTCTGGTTGCCTCCAACTTTTTCCGTCCGGTCTCCAATTATCCATCACACATGGTTAATTCCAGGATATCATTCTTTCCATAGCTAAATTCTTTCAGTAACCACCTATAAATGTAGGTGACCGGATATCACCGATCGCTACCGGTCTAAGCAAGGCTAAGCAGTTATTCGATCCTGACCTAACATGGTAAAAAGGTAATAAGGTAGGCAAGGATAGTAATAAATGCATCAACGGTTTCAATCAACTCCTACAACTTAATGCAACAATATATAACTCATATATAGAAAGAATTGCTTTTATAAATTAGGAGACTTATAATGCTCCGGGGCTTGCCTGAGATCCGACACAAGTCAGTTCAGTTAGGTTGCACCGTCCTGGTGACATCTCAGGTCCTAGCACTTGCATTCAGGGGTTCTTCCATCCTCTGGACAGCCCACCGTTACACCATCGTCTGTCTCCACATCATGCGCTCCACGTCCACGTGCTGTACCTAGCATACCTAGGATGAGATGCATAGATGCAGATGCATGAACATAAAGAATACACATGAAGGAATGCAATAAGCATACTGAACAAGCATATGTTACACTATACACACATAAGCATGTCATACAACCAGCTAGCTATACATGATCAAGTACTTCACAATTTAGCAAAACATTTTAGGCCTGCTACCTTAACTCTAGGTGTCCAAGATAACCATTTGCAATCATACAAACAAGAGCAAGTAGAAGCAAACAATTCTAGATACAAGCAGATTTGGACAGCAGCAAACAGTCACTTGTTTCAAACATAACTTAAGCTACAAACATCCCACAAGGATGATCTAAGACTTTATGAAAATCCATAGAAATTGTCTACAAGATTGATGTTTACATAAAAAGCTAATTACAAAGTTAAACAGGTCAAACATGTAGATGTTTCAGACCTGTCCAGACATGGACATAAAACTGATTGCAACTTCAGAGAAGCATAACTAAAGTTACACAAATCCAAATGACTTGCAAGAAGACATTCTGGAAATCTTATGAAATTGTCTACAATTCATATTTAAACCTATCAGCATGATTCCAAAGTTAACAAGGTTAAATAGGCACATTTATCAAGGCTGGTCCAGAAATTCCAGAAAGCTACAATTTCTGAAGACCAACTTAGAACAGTCATAACTCACAAACTACTTGGCCACCTGCCATGAAAATTTAACACAAGCTAGTTAGGTGAGTTATCTACAACTTTCTTATTATCATCATAAGATGATTCTACAGTTAGAAAGGTCAATTAATCCAATAATTGCATCGCTGTCCAAAACATAGACAGAAACTGACATGCCACTTTAAACAACTATAAATGGAGTTATACAGGTCCAATAAATATGGTTCTAGACTTTTTAGAAAGCTTATCAAATTCTAAACAACTTTGTTGTAAACACCTAAAGCAAATTCTACTATTAAGAAGGCCCCACAATACCAACAAGGTAACCCTGTCAGAGTTTGGGCAGAAACAGCCACTGATATTTAAGCAAGTATAACTCAAGATCTACTTAACCAAAAATCATGATATTTAGCTTTTTGAAAATCTTAATAAAAGTACTACAACTCATGTATTATCACAAAGTCATGATTCATCACCTAACTAGGCCAATTAATTTAATCTTGCAGGCCTATTCAGAATAGGGGTAAGGCAATACAGGCAATTTGTTATTTTTATAGATCTTAAACTATCAAGCCTAAAATACTGAAATTTTTACCAGACATCACTAATCACATCAGTAACACTCCATAAAAATTTCACATTTATTTGAGTAAAATAACTGCAGTTATAAAAAGGACAAGACATGACTAGCATTAAGAACCTAACTGCCTAAATCTATTTTTACAGCTAAACCTTTAAACTAAAACATGTAATATTATAGATCTAGTGCACAGAGAATTTCACAAGGATTCCAAAAGGTCCTCATTTGCTATTTTACGAATTTCCTATGATTTACTATGAAGTTTCAAAGTTTTACCCGATTTACAACAAATAGGTCCTCGGAAGCACTATTCACTTGAGTCAATGACATTGCAGTTAGGCCCCTGACTTTCGTCGAATTCTAGTAAACAGTCCCTGACGGGATTAGGAAGCAGAGGAGGCACTGTGGCTCGTCGGTGACGGTCGTAGGGGGCTCGTCGGCGATGGTGGAGCGGCGGCGGAGCACTGGGAGGCCCGCGCGCACTCGCCGGTGGCCTCGGCTTGGCCGGCATTGTCCTAGGAAGGTCCAGCCACGTGCATGGGCGACATGCCTCGGCGGCGGCCGGCTATGGCAGCGGCGGGATGCGGCGGCTGACGGGCACGGTCTCGGCGGCAATGCTTTATGGCTTTGCTGGTAGGGGACGGCGCGAGGAGACGCTGGAGGGGCATGGAACTGGGTGCTCAGATGGTGGAGGTGACGAGCTACGAGGGTGGATGGGGCAGGGCCTTGCCGTGGCAGCCATGGGCGCGCCCGCCATGGCGCTGGCAGCTGAGCGGAGGAGGAGAATGGAGAGGGAGTGGGGAGGCAAGTGAGGGGCATCTGGGCAGCTCGGCATCAACACGTCGCGAGCTTGGGCGAGTTGGCGAACGGACACGAGCACTGAAGGCCACGCGGCAGCGAAGTGCTGTGGCCGGTCGGCCATGACGAGCTTCAGACGTTCCAAAAACTGAAGGAACTAATACTACCGCAAAATTACGACTGAAACTCCATTTTCAACGATCCATAACTCCAAATCTGTTCGTCCTTTGCCACAATTTCAGTAATACAAGATGTAGAGCTACATGGGAACTACAACTTTGTCAACATGAGTTAGAGCTGGATCGACCTAGATTGGGAGTTACATTGTTCCAAAGTATGAACCCCGAAACTGTAAAACAGCTTAACACTTAGCAAAATTTGCTAAGTCTAAAACAGCCCCAATTCTGCCATGTGGGCCACTTTTGAGGGTGTTCAGATCATTTTCATGAGATGACCATAAAACAACTTTTGTTCCTTAGCAAGTTTACTACAACTTTGCTTAAGGGTGCTCCTCCATGCAAACACTCCAAGCTGCACTTTTTAAATAGTCAAACAAAACTAGTTCTAGGGTCAACATGAGTCAACTAGGGCTTAGAAACCTAATTTGGACTAATGACCTTTATGAACATTGTTCCTAATGACAGTATAAATGTAGCTAGGGTATTTTGGTGGGTCAGCACATTCATTTGCATGTGATGCAATTGCTCTAGCTTCTCAAATCAATTTAAACATGCATTTGCAACACATGGAATGTTAACTCGAAACAAGCGAAACAATTCGTTGAAACACTGGACCCTAGTACATGGGACATGTACAACCCCTCTAGGGTACTAGGCATAACACACAGACACCACAGAAGGTACAAACATACATGAGCAGTAAAGAACACCGTGTTGCAACATGGAAAGATAGAATGATGCACATGTGGTAATGATATGAATGTGCTTATGTGATGCAATGCAGATGCACCAATGTAAGGCAAACACCAGGGGTGTTACATACTCCCTCTGTTTCAAATTATAAGTCGCTCTGACTTTTTCGGTACATCCATTTTACCATGCATCTACCCACACCAAAGAAATGACTTTTGTCCATAATGGCTACGCCAACATAATGGATGATGTTTTTGCAAAACAAATGGATTATGTAAATATTATTATGAAATATTACTCCTGGTTAAAGTTACATTTTCTTTTTGTGATCACGCCAGTGTCCAATGCTATGGTTCCTGAAGTAACACTAGATGTTTATTCTAAGATATGGCTGGCCCAGTTTTGGTTTTATATTATATTTATATGATTGACGAATGTACTAAAATACAAAGTCAACATTCGAGGAATCAGCAGCTAGCCACCCCACCCAGCTAGAAAGAGTTCCAACACGGAACCAGCCGGGTTATGATTTTGGTCTTTGGAGCAGTTGAGGCATCCAAAATCCAAAAGTGGAATAGATGAGCATATATGTAGCATATCCTATCATTTGTGTAAGAGGCAAAGGAAGCATGCATATGACGTGCTTTTGGATTGAAGTGGATAGATGGATGAGCATGCCTTACGTGGCATGCATGCATGCCATTTGGAGCATCTTCCTACGGGCTACAGCCACTGCACATGTACCAAGCGAGAGAGAATCAATTATATGCAGCGTGTGAGAGATCAGCGTTGATGAAGACATTAAGAACATAATATATCTACAAGGAATGCAACATGTGATATCAGATCAGAATGACAATGAAGGCGATGCCCTATTTTCCAGTGGTACTTTTCAGCGAACGAACATTGTTTTTCTCTCATAATAAATCAACATCAGCAACGGCCAAATTTCAGCAAAATGAACAGGGGATTGATGGTTAAGAAATAAGAACATGTTTGTGCAGAGGGCATTTTGGTCATCCGGAAACTGACCACCACCAGCCACACATCTCTGCTAGGACTGCAACTGTGGCTATTAGAATTATGTGAAGATAATCAAATCAAACAATTTAGCATATCTCTTTTTTTGTTTCAGCTAACCAATGCTGACAGAATTCGGGATCACATAGACAACAGTGGCCGTTTAGTTCACGTGCACATCATGGTCTGACTGACGTGAGAGGTCAACGTGTTCGCTTGCTCGTAAACGATCGTAAATTTCCAGTCAAGAATAATATTTTTCTCTCACATCAAATCAGCTAACAGTAAATAATCCACGATACGATACGACCTCCCGAACAGGCTGGATCTGATCATCGGATGCAAGCTTTCAACCATGGGAAAGCTGCAGCTGCAGCCTACAGGCATCCCTCCCGTTCCTGCTTTTCACCAAAGCTGCAAGTTGCACGCTGAGGAAAGTGGATAGAAAGCACATCCCCGGGCTTTGCATCTTGCGTCGACAAGGGTGATGCGGATTCGGTCGATCTTTGACTTCCATGGACGCCCCCTCATCTTCACCATTTCAGAATCAAACGTGAGACTTTGACTTCCGACTTGCATCATTGCAGCAGCAAGCAGACATCCCTATCCAAATCTCAGAAGCCTCCCAACCCTTGCTCTTTCTTCAAGCCATGGATCTGGACGACAATTGTCATTTCCCAACCTTGATGCTGTTTTGTTTCATCATTACGAGGTAGAGCATGCTTATCTTGGTTGTAAGCAAGCAATCAAAAGAAAAGAAGAAGAAAGAAAGAACTCGAGGAATAATACTTGCTTGCTGAATGTCTTTACTATTGACTGATAAATCAGGCTAATAAATTTAAGCGAACAACCATATTGCCTCGTGCCTCCTAGGGCCCACATCTCTGCCACTAACCCCACATCCGGCTGTCACCATTGACCAGCTCTCCGCAGTCCAATGAGATGTTGCATATCAAGAAATGATGACCAGGAAAGTCCAATTGCAGCTGCATAGAATTGACTCACTCCTCTAGCAAAGTTCTTTTACAAGTTCCATAATACCATTTCCAAATTTCAAGAAAGCAAGGCCCTGTTCGCCTGAACTTATCAGCCGTACCATTTCAGCGAAGTTACAGTATTTTTCTCTCACAACAAATCAACATCAACCGTTTTTCCGGCTAGCCGATTATGGCCCAAGTCGAACATTTGGATTCTGCCATTCTGGAACCTTGATCCCATCTCTGCACCCAACACCATTTCAGGGTCTGGAATCAGGATAGTTTTTTCTCTCTCCCCCTAATCCAGCCTGGCCTACAGGCTATAGACACGGTGATTGTTTAATCCCCGCTCTGTTGCCTTCAGATTCTGGTGAGGAGTCCTCTGCCCACAAAACAAACGCACAGTCTCCCTGAAAAGAACAACGCAGCTGTGACTTTTCAGGACACGAGTGATGTGAACAAAACCATCGCTGTTTGGTAGTAAATCCCACTACTTGCTGTACTTAATTAGGAGCTGCGTAGCTTTCTCTCGGCGAGGGAGGGAGTAGCTTGGAAGGGAGAGAGTAGATACAGACCACAGTACAAAGCGAAGCGGCAACCACCGCCGAGATTTCCTCAAGAATCTGCAGCCTCTTCTTCCCCGCACCCCCGCTCTTTATCCACTAGCGCGAGCTGCGCGCGATCATAAAAAGCCACCCCCGCGCGTCTGATTCCAGCTGACGGGGGCCTGGGGTTGCGGCGAAAGACTCGAGCTTTTCTTGATTTGCCCTGTCGCCTTCATTGGGACGAGAGGAGGTCCTGTTCTTCGACGGTCTGGGGAGCACCTGAGCCGACTCCCGGGCGTTCTTGGGCTCCTTGCGGTTATTCAGGTAATGATGGCTTTTTCTCCGGCTCTCTTGGATTTCAGCTCTATTTACTCGGTTCAGTAGATAAAATCTGCAGTGGGTTGCCGCGGGCGTCGGGTGTTTGGATGTAGCGCGGCTGCGCTGTTTCAGTTCATGGTTCGATGTTGTTCAGTTGGTTGTTGGGAAGGGAGAGAGTTTTGTGTGATTCCATGGACCAATTGGGGTGCTCTTAGAGGATTCAGTTTCCTTCTATGCGAGTCTCGTTCGATTTGGATGACAAGGTGCAGGTTTCTTTCCCATCTCAGAGAGCAAAGTACAATGTCACGGGGCCTTCGCTGGCAATTCGAGAGAAGCATTTTGTGGATCTGAGTGCTTTTGCTTCTCTATCCTACTGATGAAATTCCTCCTTTCTCAGAGAAAAAGGAAAAATGTTTTTCTCTACATGAAGACATAGATGAACTTATCTTGATCCTATTCTAAAATGTAGATATTTCAAGGTGACTTAGTGCCATAGGGCGAATCATAGCTTCATGATTGAGACATCAACAAAGTGGTCTACTTAAATAGTTCAATAAAGAAAGCTGAACAGTTCCACGTACTGAATTCTGACCTCTTAAAAGAAGAACAGATAATATAGACAAAGTTGAAACGGCAGGAGTCACGTTCAGCTTTACTAATGGAGTAGAAATTAGACCTTTCCCTACCAACTATTTCCCATATATTTATAATAAGTCCGAGCCATTCTAATTGGGAAGTGTCTTTTTGGTTGATGCCACCGTTTGCAGGTTCTGGAAGCATGAGGTTATGGTCTCTCTTTCTCTTGCCTCTGCTCTGTCTGCCTGCGCAGGTTCTATCAGAGGATTACTCGGATGTAACTGTCATCGTTCGAGGCTCTGAGACGATTGCTTCGACCAGTGATGAGTTTGTTTGCGCCACCATTGATTGGTGGCCTCCAGAGAAGTGTAACTACGACCAGTGTCCATGGGGAAGGGCTTCTGTCTTAAATTTGGTTAGTTCCCAAGACAACCGTTTTATCATGTGGTTGGTACTGGCGAAAACTAATTTTTGGTCCTTTTGTGAATTTTCCCAGGACTTGACTAATTCTTTGTTGGCTAAAGCTATCCAAGGTGAATATCTTTAACTACTTAATTGAGTGATTCTACAACATTCAATGGTGAACTCACATATGGAGATCATTTCTTACACTACCTAAATTTAGAAGGCAAAACATTGGTAGAGTATACCCCATCTAATGTATGATTGATGTATTGCTAAAATGTACCATTATGTAGTCTATGCCATGTTTATTTACCAAGCCACCAAAAAAAATACTATTCTTTTCCATAATATGATGATGACAGCATATTTCCATCTTGAATATATTCCTTTTCCACTCTTGTTCTTGTAGCCTTTAGTCCACTACGAATCAGAGTTGGAGGCTCTTTACAAGATCAAGTGTTATATGGCACACCAAATTTAGGATCGTCATGCGACCCATTTACAAAGGTTTCAAGTGGCCTTTTTGGGTTTTCTCAAGGATGCATAACCTTGGAAAGATGGGATGATATTAATGATCTGTTCCTGAATACTGGGTGAGTCCTTCCTTCTATAATTGTTTATTTATCGTTCTCTGCATTTTCTTGAAGAGGTTTACTATAGTATGGATTGTCGAATGTACCACATGTTGTAACTTATTCTTTCCATAAACCTACATCAAGGATATCCATATTCTGTTGCTTTGAAATAGCATATTATTTCACATATCTGTTTTCTAATTCTACATTATTTTCTCCCTTCAGTGCAGTTGTTACATTTGGTCTCAACGCGCTTCAAGGACGACAACAGACAAGAAAAGGTGTTTGGGGTGGTCCCTGGAATTCTAGCAATGCTCGAGAATTCATTGAATACACTGTTTCAAAGAACTATCCTATAGATTCATGGGAATTTGGTAATGCAATGTTATAAAATTCTTGTTTAATGCTCTTGGAGTTGGGGATGTATTATATTCATGTAATGCTTATATAAGATGCTGTGTTCGTGTCATAGGTAATGAACTGAGTGGAAGTGGAATTGGTGCGAGTGTGTCAGCTGAACAATATGGAAAAGACCTAGTTGAACTTCAAACCATCATCAACGAGTTATACGGAGATTCCAGCAAACCACTGGTTGTAGCCCCAGGAGGATTTTATGACCAAAAATGGTTTGCTCAGCTTCTCGATGTCTCCGGGCCAAATGTTCTCAATGCAATGACTCATCATATTTACAATCTTGGTGCTGGTGAGTCCTTCCAGATATTATTTTGGCTCTACTCCTTGAGAAATTTTTGTTTTTTGTCTTACATCGAGGGGACATAATTGTGCTAATTTCAATCTTGATTAGGTAATGATCCACAAGTTCCAAACAGAATTTTGAACCCACAGTATCTGAGCCGGACCTCCGATACATTCAGAAGTCTCCAACTCACCATACAACGCCATGGACCGTGGTCTGCTCCATGGGTTGGCGAATCTGGTGGTGCATATAATAGTGGCAGCCGACTCGTGTCCAATACTTTTCTCAATAGCTTCTGGTGATCACTTGTCAGATGAAAAAAAAAATACATCTTTACCATCATTATTTTTTAATCACTCTCACCTCTGTGTTTCCACTAGGTATCTTGATCAGCTGGGTCAGTCAGCAAAGTATGACACCAAGGTTTATTGTAGACAGACGCTGATTGGTGGCAATTACGGTCTTCTTGACACCGACACTTTTGTACCAAACCCAGATTACTACAGGTAAGTGTGTATACCAAATATGCCGCTACAAACTTGATTTACTACTTCCATATGCATTGGACTGAACCATAGTATCTGTTCAGTGCCTTGCTGTGGCATCGGCTCATGGGGACGCGTGTTCTTTCCATAGACATCAGTGGTTCTTCGTACTTGCGTGCCTATGTGCATTGCGCAAAGCAAAAGGTACAAGTCTACCCTAAGATGTCTTCTTAGAAACACAATGTTGATTACTCAATGATTGCCTACACAAGCTTAACTAATTGAAACAAATATTGAAATCTTAGTGCACAACTGCAGTTATGTCAGCCTTTTAGCTGAGTTTTATGGGATTTCAAATTAACAGATGGCTGATTCTTGGCTTTCAAAATATTTTTACTACAGGGTGGTGTTGCTCTTCTCTTGCTGAACCTGCACCGAACCATGGGCTTCATGGTTTCAGTCAGGAACGACCTAAATGTCAATCTCGCAGAAGGGCGAGGGATCAGAAGGGACAATGCCTTTGTCCATGGCCTGAAAAGAACGGTTTCTTGGGTCGGGAGCAAAGCCTCCGATGGCTTTTCCAAGAGGGAGGAGTACCATCTCTCGGCGAAAGATGGGAACCCTTTTGCCCGGACCATGCTGCTGAATGGAGTTCCTCTTGAGCTCACTGAAGATGGTGACATCCCTCCATTGTATCCAGTGGAAGTTTCAGTTAACTCACCAATCTATGTTGCCCCTCTGACCATTGCGTTTGTCGTCTTCCCTGACTTTGAGGCTGAAGCTTGTGGCCGATGATAATCTGTAGTTTTGAGATAGAATGTCACGAGGTTTTCTGATTATATATATAATAGAGATTTCTGAAGAACAAGGTCACTGTAAAGATATGTGTTCGTTTTCTGATTTGTGCCCCAATTAGGCCATCCACATTTTCCCAACGAATATAGTCTCCAGGTGATGTCATACTGAATTACTGATGTCATTGTACTTTGTACAGTTCATCAACATCTCAGAAAAGAAATGTTCAGCATCAAACAAATTCCAGAGGAAACTGTGCCATCGAACTTGCTGATGTGCCAGTGAATTGCGTTCTGTTCACAGCTGTATTGATCTTTCCAATGACTAAAATTAGTTAAATCCGTGCTTTTTCTTCTGTAAAAAAAATAATGTTGATTCAAATGGAATTCACACATACAGAAGGTTAGTCTTTTGGGCTTTTCTTCTGTAAAAAAAAAAAATGTTGATTCAAATGGAATTCACAAAAACAGATGGTTAGTCTTTTGGGATGATCAGGCTTCAGAGAACCGAAGAATAAGTAACAAGTATACAAGGTTTGCTTTACATAATCAAAATCCATGCTTTTCACATGGTGAACTGTGTATACTCTTCATCAATTACAATAATGATGGGACTACCATCAATTCAACTTATATATTGCTCCATCAAATACAAAAGAACCATCCTAAACAATATCGTAATTTCATGAGCTATGATACAAATGGAATAAATTAAAGGAAAAGGGTCCTAGAGTAAATAGGAAAAAATAACATTTCCTTTCTGTTCATTGAATATTCTCCATCAGCGCATGTAACCATGTGAGGGGATTACTGAGCTCCCCGGTTACCCTTCATAAACTCTCTGCTGTTGATCTCCAAAATAACGAATTTAATTTCACTTAATATATGCTTTTATTTATATTGTCACGACAATCTACAACTGAGGCTCCATTATATGACAGTTTCTTATGAATTCATTTGAGTAGTTCACATATTTTGTCCAAAATGGCTGAAGATGTTTAAAACCAATCTCCAGCCACGGTTTACTTTGCCCGTTATAATGTATAACTGCTGCTTGTTCAACACTACTGATATCTGTCTTTTCCTGATAACCCAAGCCTAACAGATGCCATGATGGATCAATTGGGTGAACATGGCCTTTAAATGCTATAAGGCCTGGTGGTAATGTTCCAAGCCTCCAAAGTGTGAAGTTTGACTTCAGGTTCTGCATGCAGAGGAACAAGAATGGAAGCTCATCAATTCGTACTTTCAAATGTAACAATACAGGTTAGACTGTAGATAGTTTCAATAATCAACTAAACTGGAAAGTAATGCTGATAAAATTTCTCTCAAATATGCTTTTTCGATCACTTTTAAGCAAATCAGAAGGCATGTATTGATTTTTTTTCTTTATTTGGTGTCTTTTGGAACTATGCTACAAGTAAAAGACAATTATGTTCGTATATATCTGTTAACTCGTTATACTATAAAATGGCCATAAAAAGATATCTATTCTTACCTCCTTGATCCAATGATGGTATTTATCTTTGATTGTTGTCTTCCTCCATGCATTCAGGTCAAAAATATTCATACCATATGCCCAAGCACACTCTGAAGGGTCGAAGTTTTTTGCAATGAGGGGATGAGAAAAGTTGAAATAATTCCTGAACCTCTTAGACATCACCCAACTGTCTCCACCTCTGCAAGTCTCAACAGCACCATTAACCTTCCCAGCTAGATCGATATCCCAAAGTGGTGATAGGTCATGCTGGACAACGACATCATCATCAAGGAATACGACCTTGTTGAGGCTTGGGAACAACTGCGTCCACAGATTACAGATTAAATCAGTGGAACTTTCAGCAAAAAAAGGATGTAGGTCAACAAATATAATTGCATTTTGAACAAGTTTGTACCATATACAAATTTTGTATATATAGACTATATGCAGAGAAAGCTCCAGATATCTCAAGAAAAGGGCAGCATCACTTTTTGATCCCAGAAGGACCAGCAAACTAGAACAGGTCCACAGTGGGTAATTCTACAGAGTAAAAAACTAAAATACTTTCAATTCTTTTGCAGTTTTTATTGTTTCAAACCATCCTTCTATCAATTAGCATGATTACTTGTTCATCAAATATGTCAGAGCAGACAAAAACTGTAATTGGACTTCCTTCCCTCTTAAGTAAGAAACAGTAAAACAATATTCAGAAGAAATTTATAATACCTCAGGCAAGTATATTCGAATATGATTGAGAACATTAGTATATGTTGGACTTCCTGCCTGCAGCTTGGCTGCAAAAACCCTTGAGCTATCACTAGCACTGGTTCTTGGACGGTGACTTCCGTGGTAACGATCTCTGGCAGTGCGCTGAGTTTCTATAGCTTCAAGTACAGGAACATTTTCTTTTGTTAACCAATCAAATTGGTGAACACCTTTCACCTCAACAATAGCAGGACTGAGAGAATTTAAAGCAAACCATGAATGCATGGCAGGATAGGTCTTTTTGTCAGTAATAACATGGAAAACTATCCTCTCAGGTTTCAGTGATGATCTAACAGTTGATCTGACGACAACTGAGGCTGCAAGGATGTTATCTGATGCTAAAACAAAATGGTAATAGGAGTTGTCCGAAAGACAAGGCACCAACTCTGGGGGTGGTAGTTGTTTCCTTGCAAGGGCATTTGAGGAGTATTCATCAGTTAAACGTAATGAAAGGCAATAAAGGCCTTTAGGAATAGCAATTGCAGCATAGTGCTTGTTCAACTGCTCCGATAACCTTGATGACCTCAATTCCTTATCCATGCTCTCCATCTGCATGGCATAATGTGGAAAATCAGAATAAGAACAGCAACTTGCTAATAGGAACAAAGTAGAGAAAGTTGTATCGGTATCATCATGACACACTAGGTGATATTAAAATTTTAGGTTGTCAACCACTCACACTAAGTGCATTAGCTTTGTAGGACGCTGTGTAAGTAAAAAAAAAGTTAACAATTTCTATGGCATACTGATCTGCTGTAAAATAACTTAAGATTTAGAGTCAGGTAGATGGAGGCTAGTAATCATTCTTACTCCAAAATTGAGTCCTAATGTAGAATCCTGATTACATCATTTGATCAAGACTAGTTATTAACCATCAGATCTGAAAATACTTGGGACATGGTTCAATTAGATACCATTCAGATGAAAGGGCGTAAGTTTGTGGGACACTGAAACCATATGCATTGTTACCTGAAAAGAGATCCTTTTATAGAACACATGTTCCTAGACTACCCTTTGGACAATATGCAAGTGTATAAAATATTTTCATTAGTGTTGAACTGTTGATAGTACAACAAAATGCCAATAAATAATTTCACAGCAAAGTATAGGTGATATACTCGTTAGATTGTAAAAAAAAGAACATTCAGTGTCTATGACAAAATCTGATTGTACATGACCAAACAACATTAACTAAGAACTGACTCAAGCTAACGGTTTACTGCCAATGTTTAAATGAAGGGGGGGGGGGGGGGGGGGGGGGGGTACTGAAATAAGCTAGCTTACCGTAGCCTTCAGCTTAAAAGCAAATGACCTTAAATCATAATCATTATTCTTCATGTCCCAGATAAATCCATCAAAAGTTTCTGGAACCTTCAAATCAAGAGGTGCTTCCTCAGAATGTACTTCATCAAGCATCACATACAAATCCCTCACAAGCCTCTGCACATTAGAATACAAGTTCAAATAAATAAAGCAAATCCTCAAAATGGAAGAAAGTAACAGATTAGATAGAGGACATATAAGTACCATGGAACCATCATTTCCCCTACCAAGAAGGCGCGGACCTAAACGTCTTCCCAGACAATCTGAAAATAGCAGCTGGTGATTAGTAACAAGTGACCAGGAATATAATACATTTTATAAACAGAATTCATCATTGAACAATGCTGTGTTGTAACAAATAACCAAATAATGAGAACCCACCCTATGCTGAGCTGCATATAGCCTCAAACCAGCAACAACCTAATATGGCACATAAGCAGCCACCGTTCTCTAGAGTAACCTTTTACATACATATGCCAAAATAAGCGGTTTTTGGATGCTTGAGCAAACCAAGATGGCACCTTGGTGGTTGCTCAGCACATCAGATGTATGCGACCAAGCTGCCCCACGAGGCACTAGAGCAGCACAAGGCACGCCAATCATGACCAATGCAGTTACATGTGCGCAACATAACAAAAAAATCTGGTTAAGAACGCCAAGTTTATCAGCCTCATTCCTGTTATCCACCGACCGAATCAGGCATCTCGTGCTACCACATGCACATGGAGCATCACTAGTCAAGCAATGCACTATCTAAACTGTTTCAGTACTGACAACATTTCAGGAATGGAAGTAGCAGCACGCAGCAGCCATTTCAGTAACGGGCGATCATTAGGAGAATGGAATTGAAAGTAGCTATATGCATGGTTACAAGACAGAAACAGCAGCTGCAACTACTGCTGGCGCACGTACCTAGTGAGGAGCACTTGTTGAAGCCCTCGAGCGTCATGACAGCGGTGAGTATGAAGACGAAGGGCAGGAGGAAGGCGAGGATGAGGACGGTGTGGAAGACGGTGCGGTAGGAGAAGTGTCGCGCGGCGACCTTGAGCCTCATCAAGTCTAGCAGGCCATGGCTAGTGGAGATGGTGATGCTCCTCATGCTCGGCGACAGCCGGATCTGCATCCTCGCTCCTGGCCGCCGCCCACGACGGCCGCTGCTCCCTCTCCTGCTCCCGAGGACCACACGAGCATCGGGAGCCGCGGCGGCAGGCGGGGGCGGTCAGAGGGGGCATGCCAGCCCGGCGCCGTGGGAGCGGGGGGCGCCGCCGGCCGGATCCGTCATTGGCGCGGGGGAACCGACAGCTCCAAGAAGCAATCTTGATTGCTCCCCGCGCCCTCGTCTCACTTCCCCGGCCTTCCCTTGCCGCGTTCTTGATTTGATTTCTCACTGGTGCCTGGGCGCCGCGAATCACGCGCCCGGATCAAGAAACCTCGGCGGTCGGTCCCGATTTCGTCTTCTCCCTCGGGCGGGCAGGGAAGTAAGGAGGAAACGGATGGCACTGGAGGAATGGGAGTAGGAAAGGGAATGGGCGGGGGAAGGGTTTGATCTGGGGTTCTCCGCGGTGAGGTTCCGGATTGGGGATTACGCGGAGAAGTGGGGAGGTGGTGGAGAGGAAGCGACGAGGAAGAAGACGAGGGATTTGACCCGATGAACAGGGCGGCACGGTATGGTACGGCACGGCAGCGAGGCCGAGTGAGCCGGTCACGGCCAGGTCGGCGCGGGGTCGGAGCCCCGTCCCGCGTGGTGTGGTTGGGTCAAACACCGGGCTCAGACCCAACGGCCAGTTGGTTCCGGGAAGACGATGAATCACTCGGACACCGCAGCACGATGCCATCCCATGGACTTTACAGTTTTCACCGTCTACTATGGAAGTTTTTGGAAATCCTACTCTCTATTTAGGAAACTTTAGCGACACAACTTATAATTTAAAAATATACAAAGATATTCTATGAATAAATTTCTTGTATGGACTCAGACCAAAAGGACCAAATTCTCCTACGGTGCTAGGAACATGCTTCGGATCTAGCTATACTGCAGTAGCATTCTGGTCCACCCAGCCCTCCTTTAGAAGCTGAAAAAATTTCAAACCAATAAATAGTATCACTTTTGTCTTATTTGATAAATATTGTCCAATCGTGGACCAACTAGGCTCAAAAGATTCATCTCGTGATTTCCAACTAAATTGTGTAATTAGTTATTTTTTTTACCTACATTTAATACTCCATGCAAACGGCTAAAAATTGATGTGATGAAGAGAGAGCGAAAAAACTTGGAATTTTGGTGGCATCTAAAAAGCGGCCAGTGTAATTTGGGCATTGTAAATAGTGCTCCACTGAAATAAAAGCAGACATAATGACTTTTACTAGCAACAACTTTGCTGCTTTACTTGCATTCACACTACGTAGTGCACAAGACCTCGATCTAGGACAGCAATGGTTAACCTCCTGCGATCCCACTTACCATGTGAAGTTAACCGAAGCCAAACAGTGACATGTCATGATAGGTCGGCATGAAGAGTAGTATGGTACCATAGACATGTGAAGAAGTGTGAGTCCTTGTATCAAGTTCACGGTGAATAAAGAGTTGAATTCTCTCTGTATTGAGAGTTGATTTTCAATAGTCTCTGGCTGCTACTCCGCTCGGTCGTACTTCAACCATCGCAGCCTGATCACTTCGTCTGGAAATGGTCGTCCAACGGGAGCTACTCGGCATCTGCTACGTACAAGGCCTTCTTCAATGGAGCATCTCAATTAGCAGGCGCCAAGGAACTTTGGGCGGTCAGGGCGCCTCCCAGGGTTAAACTCTTCTTCTGGTATGTGCTGCATCGCCGTCTCTGGACCTCTGAACGACGAGCCAGGCACGGCTTGCAGAACAGCGATGTGTGCGCTCTGTGTGATCAGGCGCCTGAGACATGTAGGCATCTCATCCTCGGATGTGTCTTCTCCAGAGCAGTATGGGTCGCTTTGCTTCATCCTATACATCTGTTGGTTCTAGCACCAGACTTCGAGGCCGACATTGCTGAATGGTGGCTGCACCAACGACGTAGGCTGGACGGTGCATCCAGGACATTGTTTGACTCTCTGTTGCTTCTGATCGCTTGGTCACTATGGAAGGAAAGGAACAACAGAACTTTTGGGCGACCGACGTCGTCAGTTCATTTAGTTGTGCAAGCAGTAATCAGGGAAGGACAGGATTGGGTCCTTGGAGGCTTCTCTCCTGTTGGAGAAATTGCTCAAGTCTGGTCGCAAGATTCTGCGAATATGTAATGCATATGTCTGAGTTCCAGTAGTTAGGTCTGTGTTGTGCTGGTTGTCTGATGTTGGCGACTCGCTGCCATCAGCTACTGGTTTGTACCGTTTTAAACTTTTATCCCTTTTAATGAAAAACGGGTGAAGTTCTGGTCGCGAAAAAAATATTAGTATTAGTGTGAAGGTCTACTCATAAGAGTCTGAGTGTATGGTCCACAAAAGAAGTGGCATCAGTTTGGTTCACTTCCCAAGAATACGATGAGCAGATCGAGGCACCGATTTCTCAACACAATGTAACCAAACATCCTGAATGTTTTGCAATTGTATGGTTCTTTGTACTCTTATTTAGCTAACTAACTGATATTTACATTGGCAATTCAGCAACTAGCCATATGCCCTGACATGGCTGCTAAAGAAGGAAACTCCTTTGCACAGTGCTTGCAATACAACTTCGTAGGTCCATCTAAAGGCTGATTTTCTGAAATGAAATGTCACTGTATAAGTAAAATAGTAATATATAATAACATAACAAATCTATAAGATGTGATTAACAGTAAAATAACAAGCAATACAAAACTTTTCTTACTTCTACAGTTGACTATATGTCCACCGAGAACTTGCCGGTTATAGAATGGCTTGCCGCAATACATGCAGTGGACCTTCCTTGCTCTGGACAACTTAAGTTGAAGCCATGTTTCATCATCACTAGAGTCCACCAATGTCATTTGACAAGACTTACTTGGGGGCTTCCTATTATGTTCTTCATGGGCTTCCTCCCTATTCATTCGCATAAACTCCTCAACAACACTTTTACTTGGGCCCAAAGTAAGACCAAGCCATGGATCATCGTCACTTGGATCTTGAAGTATCATTCCTCCTAGATTTCCTACTCTTTCCATCTGCATAGCTCAATGTTCATTGAAACATTGTAATAAACATATTAGTGGCCTAAGAAGAATCTAGTAGTCCAATATTATTCAATAAATCACAGAGATTGCTAGGCAAGAGTCACCACTTGATAAAATATGTGGGCTACAAATCTCTTTAGACTTTTATAGATACTTCAAAGAAGGTCTACTTTCAAGAACTCAAATATCATAAACTTTAGCACCAACAAATTTGACAAGAAGAAGAATTGCAAAGACATTACCACACACAACTACACAAAAGCATACGTCGATTTAAAATGAACAAAGCTAGTCACTTGTTAATATTGTTAACAAAATTTTGCATGAAAATATGACAATTTGTTCATTGAGAACAATTAATAAGAGCCTCATAAAGATAGGAAACCAGTATAGCTAGATCACTCATCATATTTACATCTCACCAGTTCCCAAAAAGGAAACACAAAAATCAAATTCTCATTTAAACTTTTGAAATTTGATCGCCACCAAAATCTATGAGGAACCTCAAACACAGGGAGATGATAATTACAATATCAAGCAGTCATGAAAATTGAGATGACAATTAGAAGATCAATCAATCATGAAAATTGAGATGATAATTGCAAGATCATAAGAATCCTACTTTTACTTACACTTCCTCTAACTAGTGAACTAAAACACTAAAACCTTGCACAATAGATTTAAAATTTTGATAGCTGAAAATTCTCACAAGAAAAGAATTACAAATGTGCAAACCAGATAATTGAGATTATTGCATGTTTATCAACAAGTGGTGAACCAATACTGACCCCTCCAATAACAAATCTCGAGCAAATGTCTAGCATTACGTATTCACCAAAACCCAACAATGAGCAAAACCTAAGAAATAAAGCAAGAACACCCATTGTGAGCGCATCCAAAACTAACCTGGAGCAAAACCAAAGAAACAAGAATGCCCAACACCTCCAAGACGATACTGAACAAGAAGCCATCCTAGCATTCATAAGCACAAGAGCTAATACCTCCCAAGAACCCACACTAGATGAAAATGAAGAACTGTGATACAAGCAACAAGCATCCTGAGAAGAAATCCACCTAATATTTTAAACTCGCATTTAAATCTCACAAGTTCCCAACAAGGCTACACAAACTTCAAATTCTCCATTAAATTTTGGAAATTCGACACCACAAAAAATTATGAGGAACCGCAAACACACAAAGAAGATAATTACGAGAATTTGGCATTCCATATTTACCTAGAAACTTCCTCTGATCCCTTGAACTAATATGCTTTCAGCTTGCACACTGCAAATCTCCCATGAAAGGAATTAATGATGCCAATGCAGACTCAACAAATTTGTCAAAAGGTAGCAAACCACTACCGACCCTTCCAAAAACCCAATCTGGAACCCAAGATTAAGAACCCACCACTTCATAAAAAATGAGGTGCTCTAGGATAGGTTACAAGCTAGGATAAACTTAATTTTACTTAAATTAATTACTTCACTAATTACCATAGAATGAGATTAAGGTGTGAATAGCTAAACTTATTAAGGTTATAATATTTTAGCAATTATTCAAGCTTAATCAAGAAAGTGATTATTATTAACTATGCTAATGACATGTTGACCAACCTTAGGCAGGCCATCATTAATGAAAGGATCAATATGCCCAAGTGGGGGAGGGGGTCTAATCTAAAATTCTCGCGAATTAAAACCAATCACTTAGGCCTTTTCACCCCTTGTGCCTAATAGTGTTTCTAGCCTATGCACAAGAGTTTTGCAACCTAGTTCCAATCCTACAATGGCATGACAATTCTAAGAATGTAAATACATCAAGTAAATGCACAAATGTAAAGAGATAGAAAGGAACACGACGATGTTTTCCTGAGGTATCGGAAAGTCGACACTCCCCCACTAGTCCTCGTTAGAGCATCGACGCAAGGGTAGAGCTCCCCTATGATCTGTGCAAGGACCAAGTGCTCTCTACGAGCTTATTCTTTGCCACTCCGGCATGGTTAATTGCCCACAACCACTCACAAAATAAGTTGGGTATCTCACAAGCTCCAAAGAGAGATCACCAAGCTCCCCATCACCACCAAGTCATCTAGGTGATGCCGATCACCAAGAGTAACAAGCACAAACTCTCACTTGACCCAACCAAGCCTAATGAGAAGAGTGGATGCACACTTGCTACTCTCTAAGCACTAATGGAGTCCTTAATCTTGAATTAGCAAATCCAAATCACTCCAATAGGCCAAAGCTCTCTCTTGGAGACACAAGGGTGTAGGTGAATCTTTAGAATGACAAGAGACCTCAAATGCACAAGATGGAGGGCTATATATAGCCCCAAGCCAAGGAACTAGCCTTGCCCCTCTACTCAGCTATCACGGGCGCACCAAACCTGTCTGGTGCTGTGCTTGTCTCTACACCGGACACGTCCAGTGCATGTTCTAATGGCTAGTTTTGAAACTAGTCGTTAACAATACAACCAGCCCAATGCTCACCGGACATCCCATGTGAAATCATTGTCTCAAACCTCACTTTGCAACCCTCACTATAACTCATGTTCGGTGAGGAATCCAGTGCATCACTGGACACACCCAGTGAAAGCATGGGCACCTGTGCAAGTCTGCATCCTCCAGATACCAGAGTGATGCTACTATTCTTTGACTAAAAACTAAAGCACTGTGCACGTCCGATGTATAGGTCCAGTGCACACCAGACACGTCCAATTCATCCACAGGACCACCAATAACTCAACCAATTTTTGTGCTCTTTGAGTTGGGTTTCGTATTCGATCGATCTTGGGCTTCAATTGAGCTATCTACCACTAGATTTCACAAGTGTGCACTACATCCACTCACTACAATCAACTAGGTCAAGCTACCCATCCGTACCCCATTTATAGTATGGCCAAAGGAAAAACAAAAGTCCTATAACTAAACTAAGTGTCCATCAACACCATTGACACTTAGAACTAGTCAATCCTTAATCTTTGCACTCATCCTTTAAACACCGAACAAATACCAACAATAGGGGCATGAAAACCATGATTCCCCAATTAGTCATCATTATTGTGACCGCACTACAGTAATGCCACTACAAAAACACACATTAGTCACAATGATTATGTCATCATTAACCACCAAAACTAAATTAGGGGCCTAGATGCTTTTAATTAACATGTGAGCAGGTTCATAAGGGCACTCCCAATCAAGAAATTAGAATGGTTTCTATCTCAAAAAATTAGAAGGGTTTCTTTCTTCGTTAATTAAGGAGCTTGGTGAGGTTGAGGCGGGGTTGGAGGTGAGTGGAATTCATGGGTGGTAGCTGGTGCTGCTCAAATAAAGCACAACCACATCAGTATGAGGGAACAGGGTTGAAAGGTCCTTGTTTAGTTTTGGTAATTGAGTGACAACCTAGGTGGACTAATATGTGTTTATGTGAGATACATAGGTAATTAGCCCATAGGTACACTAGTGTGAGCAACACATGCCATGGAGGTTAAAATGGCTTGGATATGTTGCAAAGCTCACACATGTGATGAAGGAGCTCATTGCATACGAGAAACATGACATGGAGTCATGTGATTAGGTGGAGAAGATCAAGATGAGGCTTGGCTTGATGGACCAGTTGCAAGCGTGAAGGGCAAGTCAGAGGCTATGAAGCGATAAACCGTGTGGCGGGGAAGCTTGAGCAAAGAACTTGGCGCCGATGGACCGAGGCAACGGTGAAGAGCAAGCGAGGTTAAGATCGATGAACCAATAAGGTCACATGATGATATGAAGTGGATCATATCATTTGTGATGGTTGTTGGTGCTTGTGTAGTATCAACATTGAAGGAGATGAAATGGAATGCAAAAGGCAAAGGTATATTTGTAGGGCATTTCATTTCACCGGTCAAAGGTTGTGTTGAGAAGTGCATAACCAAATTTAGGATAGATGGTCATACTATCAAGAGGGGCAAACTTGTTTGTATATCGATCATCTAGTGCCACTCGAGTGATCCAACTTTGCATGCATTGCTAGAAACGAGTGGCGTGGTAAAAAGAGTGCTAATCCTTTGGAAATGTTTACAAAAATGCTAACACATGTGCACATTTGTTGGGACACAATGATGTTAACACATGGAAGCAAGGGTATTGAAGTTGCATTTGAAAAATATGAAAAACAAGCTGAGGAGCCTGGTTTGCAGAGCATAGGATCATGGGCTTTGGGTCCTCAGGTATAGGACTCAGTTCTGTGGTGCACATGACATGGTTCGTGGGTCTAGTGGTTTCAAAATAATGCGCAAGACAGAGAGCAGCCAAAACACATCAGACCTAGAAGGCATGGTTTGGAGGTAGGCTCAGGACTAAGTCCGGAGCAAATTATGCTGTCTGGACCCTTACTGGACACCTCAGGACCGAGGTGTGCATTCATCCTACGGGTGAGTCCGGAGCTCAGGACCCTAGCATACATTAGTCCTGTGGGTGAGTTCAGAGCTCAGGACCCTAGCATGCATTGCTCCTATGGGTGAGTCCAGAGCTAAGTTCGAAGGTAGTCTGAGAGCGCGTGAAGTAGCCGTTGTGCTCCAACGGTCTCTTTCAAACAGCTAGTGCCACATGGCAGTAATCTAAGCACCAAACCTATAGCACCTGATTTTAAGAACAAAACCAAATACACACCATATGTGAGCCTAGGAAGTCAATCCCACATATGGCTATAAATAAAGGGTAATATCAAAAGACAATGCTTTATTACATAATGTGTTGGTTCAAAGAATAACCCTAAATAGCAAACAGTGGAAAGACAACTCCGGTCTTTAGGTGAGAACTCCAACTCCATAGGGACACCTGACTTGTTGATCACAAGCCTAAATGCTCTAGAATCTAGCAATCTGGTACCCATCCGAGATTTTTATCCAAGTAGTAAAATAAAATAAACAAGCATAAGTACATCTCGTACTTAACAAGAATAACATGGGGTTATGAAGCTCAAAAGGATGACACTGGTTTACTACGGTTAGCATTTTAATAAGTCACAATTTTAATAATTAAGTAGCATATAGTTGTGCTTAAGCCCCAATTAAACCACATGATCATATGAATCAACATTTTATCTCATAGTTAATCAACAACATAAATATCCTCTATTCTATGAGTTATTCGAGCCGCTCGTGACTATAATCATGGTTGTTATAACAGTTTAACACTCTGTAGAGGTTGTACACTTTCATCGTGAGTCATGTTGCCCAGATGCCTGGGTTAATTACTTCCAAAATACTTCCAAGGTGAGAAGGCAGGGTACACTATGAAGTCTTTTAAAGGTTCGTCTAACAAGTTAGGGCCGCTAGGTTTTTAGTTGGCAAGCAGATATAGAGCTCTCCTTCCAGATGGCACATTCCGCATAGGCTATACACATAAGGACAGAGGCCGCACTATACTCGACTCATCAAGCCCTTTTGTACCATGAAGGTAACCACTAACAAGCTAGAAAAGATCCTTCTACTGAACTAAAGCCAGAGCCATGTAGCTCTCACGGTTGTACTGTAAATCCTAGCTTTTGCCGATAGATAAGTCCTTAGGGAGGGCCAGGAGCATCATGTAAAAAGCCAAGAGCTCTCTCGCCCTATATCCAAGTTGCTAAAAAGCAAGTTTTATCCTTTGTTGCATAAAGCCATTTGTCAATGTTAAGATCATGATTGTTTAAATTGAGCACTAGCAAAACTACCCATATTCAAGTAACCCATAGGTGTCAAGGTACGGTAACAAAAGCTAGATCATTCCTTAGGGGTAACAAAACTAGACACATGCAACATGAATTATAATGCTTATAAAGTGTGGGTAACAAGGATAGTCCCATGCTATACGTGTAGTTGCTCAATGAACTCCTGCTAGTCCTAGTCATCAACAAAGTACTCCTAGTCTCCCACGTACTGCCGGCTATAATCGATCAACACAACAACATACAAGCATCCAAAGGCAATCATGCATAGCAAACAAAGACTATAGATTAGAACAGTACACCAACAGTGGAAAAAAGATGTTGAAAAGTTTATAAATCTAATCTACGCATTGCTACGATCACATAGATGCAAATTACACTCAAATCGGATCTAAAACAGAGAAGATATGGTGAAAACATGAACCGGATAGCAGAACCATAAATAACGCAAACTTAATTCAGATTATAAAATAAATCAAAATCAAGATTTTGAATCTAGCCGAGGACTGCGGGTTTGAATTCTAGAAAAGAGAGGGGCTCTTTAGCAAAACATCTAGCGAAGGGGTAAGGGAGGATCTGAGCCATTGGATTAGATCTGGACGGCCTAGATTAGACACAAGGGAGGAAGGGAGAGTTGTCGGCTAGAGAAAACGATCGGTGCGGTGGTAGGCCATGCCCGGCGGTGAGGGAGCTCATCGGCGCACATGAAAATGACCCTAGAGGCCATGGTTTGACCCGACATTTGCACAGGAAGAAAGAGGAGGAGATGGCAAACTCACCACGAGGGTTTTTGAGGGTGGAGACAAGATGAAGATGGCGAGCGACTCGAAGAAGTAGACGGTAGGAACCTGCAAATGTTGGCAGCGATTAGCGACCAACCAAGAGCAAGAAAAAGTGAGGCAAGGGATCCAGCGGCTTCACAAACTCGACACGAAGCTCAGCGGTGGGCTTACGATAGCGTTGAAGCGGTAGAACAACGGCTCGAACTCAGCGGCGGCGGCGGAGCTAGGGTTTAGAGCGGTAGCGGTGAGCCTAGGAGTGTGGTAGCTGCTACGAGGGCTCGGGATGGAGGCGGCGGGGTGCAGAGGCCCAGTTTTATAGCCCGGGGGCTGTGCCATGGATGGAAAGGTGGAGATCGAGTCGGGATCGAATTCAATCACAAAAGGAAAGCGCCGGTTTCCAAAAATGGAAGGCACTAGAGGTTGAAAATGGAAAGTGGGGTGTGCGGCCAACGGAGCAGGCCCACTGGTCAGGATGGGGCGTGGGACCAAACGGCCAGTGATAGAGGTGAGAGAGGGGAGTGGGAGAGAAGGGGGCATGTGGGCCTCACAGGAGGGCCATGTGGGAGAGAGGAAGGGGTAGGGCTGGCTGAGCGGGGGAAGCTAGGCCAGTAGGCCAAAAGCTGAGAGAGGAGGGAGGGAAAATAATTTCCTTTTTTATTTCAACAGTTTTCAATTCCATTTTCAATTAGATTTTGAATTAGTTTGGCATTTGGATCAAAACCAGTCATCACAAAAATAATAATGCAGCAGCATGAATGCATCAACATGTGTCTACACCTTATAGTTGATTTTAATTTCATAAAATTGTTATTTCCCTAAGTTTGAATGCTCACAAAAATGCATAAATAAATCAAATTAGGCTAATTTGGAAAGGTGCAATTTTTAGGGTGTTACAGGACCCACTTGTATGGTCCTAAGCCTCGGTCCTAAGCTCGGTCTGACGGTCCTAAGGCTGAGTTTTTGAGCAATGGCTCTTTAGCCCTTGTGGGCTATAAAGAGAGGTGGTGCTCAGCCTTGGCTGAGGTTGAGCACCTTGGGGGACTTAGTGTCATGCTTGAGGGAGCCCTCTAAACTTAGTTGTGCTTGCAAGAATGTGAATCAATTATGAGTGAGTGATTCTAGTGCGTTGCCTCATGAGATAGCAAGAAGATTATGTGGTGCTCTCGAGAAGAGCTTGTGAGTGGTATTGTGCTCAACCCATGGAAGCCGTGAAGAGCAACTCTAGTAGAGCAAGACGTGAAGGGCGACAAGTGGTCTGGTTGGGTTAAATGCTAGAGCTTATGATAAGCACTCCACGTGGGAGAGTGTGACTTACGGGTCACCACTAGCAAGAGGACCAGCAACAGCCTTTTAGCTTGTCTCAATGGAGATTAAGTGGTTGGCAAACCAATGAACCTCAGGATAAAAATCATTGTGTCAACATTGTTCATCCCATTGGTTTGCAATCTCCAAACACAAGCTTGTATTTATTCATTCATATATTATGCTTGTGTTGTTGTTGCTCTTGTGTAGTTAGTTTTCTTTAGTAGCTTATTAGTTGCTCTCTTGCGTAACTAGTTGTCTTGAGTAGCCTTGCTAGTTACATTGCTTAGTTTGTGTAGCTAAGTAATTTAAGCTCTCTAATTTGGCTTGTGTATGTAGCCTTGTTATTGAGCATTGGTAGTGAGCTTAGGCTTTGTGCTTTGCGTACTAGCATGTGTATGAGCTCCCCGATTGTTTGAGTACTAGTTGCATAGGTGTGTGTGTGACCTTGCTAACTAGAATTGTTTAGGTGAGCTCTAGTTAGTCTAGCACCTTAGTTGCTTAATTAGGATTTTTGTAAGGTGCTTGAGAATATGGATAGAGGGGTGTAGTCTTGGCTAGACCGATAGTTTTAATTCCGTATTTGTTTCAGTTAGCTGGTGTGATTGATTTTTAGAAATGACTATTCACCCCCTCTAGTCCACCATCTCGACCCTACCTGGCCAAGACTTGCTCGGCAAACATTCATAGAACTTTGAGGAGATGATGGCATTGCTGGAGGTGTGCTTAACTTGGCTTGAGGCAAAGTAGAAGGGCAAGAGCAGGCCAGCATGGTTGAGCTTTTGAGCTCGAAAATGGCAGATGCTTTCATTAGAATAGAGTGATGAGGTAGGGTAGGACAAGTGGAGGAAGAGAGGGAGCGGGGCTAGGATAAGGATGAAGTTCATCATCCTAAGGCTAGTAGATGCTAGAATTCATGCAACATCAACTCAATGGCAGGACATAGCGGCAGACGACAACATAATGCATGGCATGCGAGAATTTAGCACCCAACCCATGTTCTGTAGTGTCTAGCTGAGAAACAGAGAAGACTACTTGAACATGGCATCCTATGTCACTATTTTCTACTCTCTCCATTCTAAATTATGTCATTTTACCTTTTCTAGATACATAGATTTTGCAATGCACCTAGTATAGATTATTATGTCTAGATATGTAGTAAAAGCTATGTATCTATAAAAGCCAGAATGACTTACAATTTGGAATGGAGGAAGTAGTATTTTTGTTAATCATCATGACAATAGGCTTTAACAAAAGTTGTTAAGGGGTCATTAACCAACATTTGAAGCACATTGGTGAGTCAAGAAACATAAAAAATAAGAGGGTAAAGGTTTGGTTTATCAAGCTATTGGTGAAAGTCTTGGTTTGATTTTGGTAATTGAGTGACAATCTTTGGTGGACAAATAAGGTTTCATGTGAAATGAAGAGATGATTAGTCCACATACTAGGTTGAGCGAGATATAAAGGCCACAATGGGAAGATGGCTTGTGCATGTGATGCAATTACAAGTGATGTTGACAGTCATTTTGTCATGATTTTGGATGATCAAAACAATCAACAAAGTGTCATAAATGGAATGAAATGAGAAAACATGGATAAATTTGTACAAATATCTTAGTTCCACATGTACATGCACTCTATTTGAATATAGGGGCAAAATGAGCAAAACTGAGACTGGTTGGCCCAATATCGGTGGTTGCCCCCCATTTGTGGCCCTGGGAGTTCAATCCTAGTGTGGAGCAAGGAAACATAGTCTAGACTAATGCTTGACATTGGATGGAGCTTGTGCTTTCTCTGTATGGCCAAAAATGCTTTCACATGGATTGAAGGGCCCATAATTCATGTACAGGAGATTTCCAACTAGCCCCACCAACATTTGCACACATATGAAGGATGGACCAAAGTGGTAGAACCGCTCGAAATAACGCACTTATGAAGGCGCTTGTCTTCCACTAGACACTAAGCACCGTGAGAGCAAGCTACATCGGGCGGATTCCATCAAGCACACCCCAAGGAAGAGCCCGAATAATCCACCTTTTTCCCTCAAGATCCAATAATAAGAACGAGTTTATATTACTTAAATCCATTTCATACATCCAGAGTTCTTAGAAATATATTATTACAGTACCAAATTCAGAGTGCGAAAATTTAACAGAGGAATGAAAAGAAACATCTATCGATAATATATAAGGATCCATCTGTGCCCACTAGAAGAATGCTTCACACAATGGTTACTCCTCAAGCAGTACCTACAAAAAGGGTAAATAAACCCTAAGTACACAATGTACTCGCAAGACTTATCCGACTAGTGGGAATAATTTTCTGACTCCAAGGAATACGATAAGCTTTTATGGTTTGCTGGGTTCCTTTTTGCAGAAAGCAATACTAATAGTGAATTCTTATGTATGTTAATTATTAGCATTCGTTATTAGTTCATTATCTAACCATTCTATGTAAGCACATGTTCTACTTTCAATCAAGAGTTGAGCAAACAGTTCCAGTTCACCACCTTTTCTCTTTTAGTTCTGTAACACCCCTGGTGTTATGAGCTCGTTTAGCACCGAAATTTAGACCTAAGAGGGATTTACCGAAATGATTATCTTGGATTTTAAAATTTTATTTATGTTTAAAATATCCAATAATGATTCTAGCAAGCAAATGGTGAATGGCTTGTTCTGTTGGATTGAGGATGAAAACAATTTTTGTTACAAAATAAAATATCCCTTGTAATTAGAACATAAATAAAAATTGGAAGTTAATTGTGTTAAAACTTAAAATAAAATAAATAGGAATGAGAGTGTTATATGGAGAAAATATTTTTGTATGTACGATGATGCGTTCCCCTTGCTGTGAATCAGTCTTTTGATTTATGGCGTCTTGTCGTGTTGCTCTGTGTCTATTTGTCCTTGTCTGCCGCTCTGCCTCTGTGCCATGCCATAATGTGTGGAGCATGCGTCGTCCTTGTTGCTATCATGCTGCTCCTGCATTAATGAAAGTTGGTCGGCCTGCTGCTGCCATATACTGCTTTGCTTGTTTTCCCTCCCTCACTGCTTGTTCCGTTGCTTCACTCTGCGGCGTCATGAATGTCTTCACTTGCCTTTGCGGTCTGCCTCCATTGTCTGCCTTCGTGTCCTGCTGAGTTGAGTCATCTCATCACGGTACTTCACGGCATGCATGTTTTCTTTAAGCCGCATAGCACGAACATCACGCCACCAACTACGGCCTTGGCCTTGTCTTTGTTCCCTGTCTCACTGCATCTTGAAGCAGTGCCTTCCTCTTCTTTCCTGTAGCAGCCGCAGTGCCACACCATAGTCGCCGACGCCCCTCCTCTTCCTCCACTACGCTCGGCGCCCTAGCGTCCGCTCCCTTGCCCTACATGCCAGCACCACCGCTGTGATAGCACCGCTGTCCCTTCCTCGCATCGCGCGTCCAGGGCCACAGTCACTGCTGACCACGCTACCCTATGCCATGTTCCCGCCATGGAAGATCCCGCATCTCCTTGGCCTATTCCCCATGCTCCATCCACGCTCTGCACCCCAGTGTTCACATCGCTGCCTGGCCATCGCGAGCGTAGGAGCACCCGCGCCACCGGCGCCCCTCCTATGATCTACGTTGTCCTCCCGTGCCTCTGCACATGCAGAGCGCCTAAGCCACCATGGCTCCTCCTTTTCCCACACTGGACCGCTGCTTTGCCCACGACGCCACCTCTCCTAGGTGCCTCATCTGCTGTCAGTCCTTCACGTGCGCACGGACTCCCTTGGCCCCATGCTGGAGCCACAGCACCACGCCGCTCTCCTTCTGCTCACCGGAGCCATGCGTCTTTTTGTCTCAACTCGCTCCTCCACGCCATTCCTACAGCTGTCAGCGCCGCTTCCCCCGGACCTGCACCGCTCCACGTTCGTCGCGAGCCTCACCGCCGTTGCCGTCCTTCCCTATGCGCGCTGGTGTACCGCTGTCGGGCGCACGTGTGCTGGGCCACCGTTCGCAGCGCCACGACATGCGGGCGCGTCGATGTCACTATACCAGGCTCCACGCCGATGTCACTCCTTGTTGCCCCCATGGTCCCACGCTATTGCTAGAGTCACCCCTAGGTGCGCCGTGTCCGCCCACACTAGCCACCGTGCCCCACAGTGGCACCATCGCTGCTGCCGCCAGTCATCGGCCATTGCGCCCGTCACTGTGCGTGGCCGCACCTTTGCGGGCCATGACAGGGATTGCCTAGGCCACTTCGTGCGTGCCCAGGTCCACCGCTGTCCCATGGCAGGTCCCCCGCCACCGCCGTGCCACCCTCCATGCCAAACTGCCATCGGCTGGTGTTCCCACGTGGTGCTTTATTTTTGTGGAAGAAGAGAAGGTGAGGAGAGTAAGAATCCAAGCCAAAACTTTGTACAGGGTCCTCGGTGCAAAATACGTGACTTGAAGGAATAGTGCTTGTGGATCTAGGGGCAAATAGAGAAAAGCGTGGGGTTCTTTCTACTTAATACGCATCGCGTCGGTGGGCTCGACCGTGCTAGGCCGGCCTACCGCCATCGCGTCTGCACTGCGCATGGGCCAATGGCTGTCCTAGCTAGGCCGCTCACGCCGTCCCCACGTTGGGTCATTGGCCTGCTTGTAGCTGGGCCCGCCGGTCGTTGCCGCCTGCTGGGCCGCTGCCTGCGCATCTGGGCTGCCACATCTTGCTGGGCCAACCACTACGCGCGCAACTGTCTCCGCCTGGGCCACCACTCGTCCATCTACCTTGTCGCTGGGCCGCGTCCAGCCAGCAGGCCAAGCACGTGTCCGCGCGCCGAGCCAAGCGCTGGTCCTGTTAGTTTTCCGAAGTAATTATTATTAGTTTCGGAAATAAACTTGCAAAATTAATATAAAATTTTGTAGGTGTCCAAAAATGGTGAAACCAATTTTGTTAGTCTCCTAAAATTATGATCTACCTGTTACTATATTTTGTTCATATAGTTTGATAATATTCTTGGAAGCTATATAATTAATTTAAGGTACTCAATATGCTAAAAATATAAACTAGTAGGAATTGTTGTGATAAATTGGTAATAGTGTTGAATCTAAAATTTTTACAGTAGGCTTCTAGCAACATTAGGTACTCACTATAATTTTTGTAGCTCTGGAATAATTAGTTTGCTAAATAAATAATGATGTCCTATTTCGAATAATGATTAAATCGATAGAATGAAATAAAGAAACAACTTGGGTTTGTATAACTAAAATATTTGTTGGGAAATAATGCCTTATTCGACAACATAGATATGTAGATAAGTACGATTGTCGTTAGAACTAGCTCTTTAACTTGAGAGGCGTAAATCATATTTTATGAATCACGGTTGCAGTTGATTAATTACTTATTGCATTGCATCGCATTGCATATCATATAGGTACAATGATGGATGAATGGATCAATTGAAGGATGATTGGGAATCCGAAGATGGTGTAATGGTATTCTCTCCAAGAGATGATGCAATGGGCTTTCTATTCAGATGATGGTGGATGATCTGACGATGCAAATACTAACTCTTTTATATATATCTTACCGAGGCAAGCCCCGATGCATAACCCCTACTTTTCTGTAGTTTAAATTATATTTGTGCATTAAGTTTTAAGAAGTTGAATGAAACCCACTTGCATATATATATATATATATCTTTATTCTATGAGTCTTACTAGTATGACATGATCAGGTAGATTGCTATGCTACAGGAACCAGTAGAAGTCGAGTGATTGCCTGTCACTTGTGAGATATAGGAAATATGTTACTATATCATTATCACTTGGAAATTATAAATGGTGGAAAGGAAAATTGTGGCCGAGCAGGGATATGGTTGGGTATTGGTGGGTGTAAGAGGTTGTGTCGCCATGGATGCGAGGCATGGCTTGATTACACTGCTTTCCCTGTCTGTGTCGGTTAAGGACCGATCGTTGCATAAGCCATCGAGGCAAGTCACAGATTTATTATCCCGAGCACATACTTGTGTATGGGCACTTGGAAGACTTGTTGCTCTCTTGTCGTGGGTTTTGGCTCTTTCCAGACCGAATGTTAGGGTTTTGTTTTGGTGAAGGAGGTCCTTGCACCGTACTGAGTCCGGGACTTAGAGGCGGGGGCTTAGAGTCCTAGTTTGGACGGGACCTAGGACCCTAGGATAGGAGGGTGATGGGATGGTCCTACTTGTGCCTTAGGTACAAGCGGGGCATATGTTTTCGGGGTACCCAGCTGGGGACATTGGTTCGCGAATCGCCGCCGAGTCAGTACGACTTGTCTTATGCCTAGCACCGTAGTAAGAACTAAAAGATGAAAGATGGAAAAAGGAAATCTGATTGTTTACCACCTGCTTAAAAGTAGCATAGGTGCTTACATAGAATGGTTAGTTAATGAACCAATGCAACTATTAATAAAAATCAAATATAAGGACGCACGCTTAGTAATGCTTCCTGCAAATGCAATAAACCCACAAGCTAGATAGCCTTGCATATCCTTGGAGTCTTTTCTTTCCTTCTGTTGGATAAGTCTTGCTGAGTACAATTGAGTACTCAGGGTTTTATTCCTCCTGTTACAGGTGACAGATGGATGCTAGAGCTGACTCTTGTGTGTGGATACCTCCTGGTGGGCTCAGTGAGGATTCCTTTACGCTGTGATTATAGTTTTATTTATAACTCTCACCAAATGTTTTTATAAATGGAAGTTCTATAATCTATTGTCATAGTTTATATATCAATGCTTCATCATGACATGAATAGGTATTCATTTCCGCTGTAATTCTGATCACATGTTTATATTCCGCTGTTAAATTAAATTGTTCATAACTCTGATAATATGGTTACATTCCGCTGTTAAATAATAAGTGTTATACTCTGATGTTGTATTAAAAGTGATGTAAGAAATTGTTAAGAATGATGTAAGCTTTATTCTTTCATTTGTGATCCTGATGACAAAAATGTGGATTTTCAGGTTCTCCCACGGGGTGTGCCCGATGGAACCGAGTAATTTGATGCTCTCCTTTGGGTGCTTAGTTTCTAAGGGAAGACGAGCACTCCTAGGAAACATTAGATTAGGCAGTTCTGCCACAGGTGGTATCAGAGCACAAATGAGGAAATAAGGCTTTGAAAACCTTTTCTAAACTAAAATTTGACAACAAATTCCTTTCAAAAAGTTAGGACGTCTTTTTGCGAAGTTATGTAAGTAGCCCTATTACTATGGTTATGTATCTAGGATAGATGGCACTTTGTTGACTTAGATAGGCTTAATCAAGTTTTCTATAGGTACACTGACTCGAGCATAGTCCGATAATATCGACTAGTTACAGGGAGAGGACGATGTGCCAAAAATGTGAGAACGGTTGCCCTATATGCTGGCAATAGTGGAAGGACATATATGATGTGTATTCATGCATATTCTATTTGTGCATTATAGTGCCATATTGCTGGCAGGTATGCCATCCATAGGTGTCACATGTGTCGTATTATGCATGACTAACTCGTCCTATTCCAGAGTTAGGTCTGCACTGTGGCTTTGTGTTTCGCGTTTACCGTGGTTCACATCGGTCATGACCCATGTCTTCCTATACCCCTTTTCTACGCTCTTGTTGGACCCTTGCCCTATAGTCGTACTAGTCAGTAATGGCATCACACATCGCTCGCCTCGAATGTGCAGAATTTGGTCGATTCATCATAGTGATCCCATGCAGGATCCTTGGTGGACTACACCAGGACCACTGAATGCTTCGCCTTTATAAGCAAAGCCTGACTTAGCCCTTGGTACCACCACTTGGTGCACTTTAGCTCGCTTAGCTTTTCCTTTGAGCCAGCTTTTCGCTCAGCCTTCCTCACTATCACTGCTAGAAATGGCAGGAGCCTGGGTTAGTAGTTACTGCCTGAACGTTGAGGGTTTTCCTAGAATCCTGCATGCCACCCTGCAAAAGCTCGGAGTCCAAGATCGTCCTGAGTATGAGGGTCGTGAGTATGAGGAGCGTGGCACCGAGCGGTGTGAGGTTACCATCTACATCGGGAAGAGTGAGGAGTTCCCCGACCTCACTGAAGCCTAGAGTATGACCGCAACCGGGTTTAGCTTCATCGACACCTACCAGGTTGTGGCCCACAAAGCCTTGCAGCACCTCTGCTGGATCTATGAGGAGCCCATTGCCTATACCCCCATGCGGTTCTTTCCACCTTTGGACAAGAATCGACGAGCATGGAGGGCTCGCATGGAGGCCTTGCAAGGGCGAGATGCGCAAGAAGATAGTCCAACCATGGTGCACTTGACCATGTACCTACTTGCTCTGGATGAGCAGTATGATCGGTAAGCCTTGGAACTGAGGATCTACCTCCGACGAGCAGAGGAAGCTGAGGTCTTCAACCGGATGCTCTAGGTGCAACTTGCCGAAGCGCATGCCAGTACCGTAGCTATTAAGAGCTGGGAGACTACCATGTCGGAAGCTCTGAAGGAGGCTGAAGACCAGCATGTTCATCAGCTGTGTGCGGCCTATCTTGTCACCAGGGCCAAGTGGAGGATGCTGGCTACCGAAAGGCAGGATGCCCCGATCTTGGAAGGGATCCCTATCCACCCGCCTGAAAGAAGGAGAACTGGTGATGCAAAACCGCCAGCACCTCCACCTTTAGAAGTGTTAGAAGCAGAACCCTTTGTTCCTCTCACTCAGCCATTGCCCCAAGAAGATGCAGATCCATAGCCAGGGCGGTGGAAGAATCTGCCGAGCCTGAAAATGAAGGTGCGTAGCTATAGTAGCTTAGTTGCCTTGGAATGTTGTACCTGTAGTAGTAGTGTTTTTCATCGTTGTCCTCCAGTATTGTACTCTTGCCGTTGTTGTCGTCCGTAGTTGTTGAGATCGTCTGTCGGTAGGGAAGGTGAATGCTATGTCATGAATGGGAGCCTGAATGCCTGTACGTTGTACCCATATAAGACCGTTGGAATGTGCATTTTTTTATTTCACTGTGTTTATTGCATCCATCTACCTTAAGTTTCGTTAGACGTGCTTAGAGTTTTCAAGGGTGATATTAAGTGAGTGATAAGAGAAGTTACCATCCAGATATCAGCAGACTAGCCATGATTGGATAATATTTGACACTATATCGACTAATTGTGGATGTCCCAGCAGAACACTTGAATCTCTTTAAAACAAATCTGTCGTTGGATTTGAAGTCCTTGTCCCTTGTTGTGAAAGGAACCTTTGTTGTTTGAATTTTCCCTTATAATACTCTCCTTATTCTGCGGTCTATGACCCCACTGCCTTCATGGCGTGTAAGTTGGTAATAGTTACCTGGTTAAAAGCTTATGGTGCCATGATGAAACCGAGGGCTCCTGGTGGAACAGCTGCCACATAGTGACACTGCTCAGCACGTGTTGGTATCGAGGTTGTTGACCAAGTACCTTTACCAAGTTACACTGCCATACCACTTTTGCTACAAATAAATTCCTTGGAAATGTTTAGGTGTTCAAACAGGAAATCCACAATGGGTTGATGCCATAGTGTTCTCTCTAAGTAAACGAAGAGGAGGTGGTTTTGGAGGAAGAAAGTATGACATAGTCTCAGTCTACATGAAAGACAGATGTGGTCGAGTAAAGGAAAGAAAAAGAAGAGTAGTAAGAAAAGTTAGCCTCGGGTAGTTGGGAGTGATTGTAAAAGCCTAAGTGGATGCTGTCATAGAACCGACCAATTTATAAGAGCACAAGTACAAAAACAATCGTCGAAACGATCAAATTCTCAAACTTGAGCCCATATAAACCCGATAGTCAACTGAAATCTCGAAGGATTTCAAACCAACTTGCATGCAACCAAGATCACAGTAATTCAACATAACATATCATACGTTACAACATTTCGCAAACGTTTGCAAATAGATTACATCGTCACAAAGTCATCGTTATTACAAACAAGTCTTGTAAAACATGCGAAAGCAAATAGTTTGACTTACACACCCGAGTTCAAATACAAATACTGGTTCACTGATCACAATCCCGCAAAAGCATGCAGATAAGAGAAACGGAGATCATGCCCATGATCTAGTCTTCATCACCTGCCGAGTGGAGACAATACTTATAGAATCCCTGATATAGTAGGTCATCTGTAATAAGAGGGAATAAACCCTGAGTACGAGAATATACTCAGTTAGACTTACCCATTGAAAACCAAAACAAATGACACCAAGGATTATGCATAGCTTAATTTAGTGGATCTGGCTGACACTTTCTTTTTGTAGAAAAGCATAAGTAATAATGATCAACTCTTAACCTAAACTAGCAGTGACTTTTAGCCCTTAACCTGTCATCTATATTAGCACCTGTACTAAGCAATCATTTTATTAGGGTGCAAACATTAATAACCATATCAGGTATACATTGTGGCAACCTTATCATCATCATCCATTTAACCATATCGTTAAATTAATTGAATCTATGTTGCCGCTGCTCAGTCAAGTTCTCACTATCCGAGAGAGACAGCGATTCGAATCGATTCCTATCCAACTGGAGGGGTATTCCTAAACACAAACCCTGCTTCCCCCATCAGGGTCGCAAACGAGTCACCTTTGGTACAACTCATGAGAAAAATAAAAGAAAAGACGCGGGTCCTGGCCACCCTGCATTCTTAGAGAACCACTCTACCAGGAAGTGCAGGATTTTAAGCATCTGACTCCCCTTGGACTTATGCCAATGATTCTCTGCACATCCTTACTACCTCAAAAATGCATCCAACCCCCACGGATCCTGACCTGAGTTGAGCTACTCGGCTTCGCGGTCGGAACGACTTATCTGGCCAGCTAAGTGTTAGACTACGTTTAACATGACATGAGGACGTACAGCGTATTGGTCCTTAAACGACGCAGATGGAGTCACTATGTTCAAACCTACACATGACTTCGCTCGGTCTTAATTCATTATTAACATGGTTCTTTTCCACGATAGCAAATATAGCCAACCATGATCCACCTCATCCTAAAGCTCGCAGGTGACAGGAAATTACCTGACTTCTACCGCACTAAGCATGGCTAAGCATTTAACCCGTTCCTGAACTTAAATAGGATTCCAGTGCGATATCTGGACAAGGAGGGATATATAATGCAACAATTGGTTCCAACCAATTCCTATACTTAATGCATCATCAACGAATAAAAGATACTAAATGTATTTGTAAAAACATGGGAGGATTAATATGCTCTGGGGCTTGCCTTTCAGGAAAGAGGAAGGCTGGTGGTCAGGGCACTCGGGCAACTCCTCCGCGGCGCTGCTTCGTTGGCTTCCTATACCTCGGGCTCCTCCTCCTGGTTGGCTCCCTCGAACTCTAGCAACGTCACTCCCTCCGGCACACCTATTGCATGAATACGCAAGATAAATATCATGGATGCACATGAACGAAACCAGGGATGCTCGGGGGAATGCACATGCTCACTGTAGTCCGCATATTCCAACTTAAGCCCTATTCAAATCACTTTACTTACCAAGTTTATACAACCTAATGTATAAGTGCTCATCTACAGTTAATGACCTAGCACCTGCACCTAAGCATATTCTCAAGTTAGGCTAACCCCTAAACAATCAACGAGAACATTGCAACAAGCATACACTCAAGCATTTGTATTTGAGCAAAATAAAGACAATGTAGCGGTACAGTAAACTAGCCATAACTGGAGATTTATAAATCCAAATGACATGCAACAAGACAATTTGGAAAGCTTATGAAATTTTCTAAAATTCATTTTCAGACCTCTAAGCATGATTCCAAACTTTACCAGGTCGAACTCTTTAATGAATAGATATCTATCTTACAAGACAGAGAACCGGCAAAACTGGATTCTAACTTTAAACAACTGTAGTTCTTAAACTACTGGGCCAAATGCCATCAAATTTTGGCAGGAGCTAGATACATAAATTGTCCACAACTTTGGTATTCATTACATTGACAGCAAACCAAAATATCATGGGAAACTTTCTAAAGTCCCTAGATCTATCCAGAGGGACATAATACAAACAAAATAATTATTAACTTATGATGTAAACACATAATTGGACAAAACTAACTCTACTCACTTATTACACATATCACAAGAACACTAGAAAGTAGGGTGTTCATCACCAAAACATTTCTTTTAATACCTTTCTTAATTTATTTAATTAATTAGGGGAAATGGTAAACATATATGAAAACTACACCATTAAATCTACAAAAATTACAGTAGATACTACATGCTCTAAGTAGACTACCACAAAAATTTCACACCATTTGAGCAAGTATAACAGCCTACACAAAAATGATAAGGCATAATGGCTTAAAATGGCATAATTTGGAAACCTTAGTGAAAAGTGTCAAGCAACAGATTTCATATTTTTCCTAGCATCCTTAAGGTACTAGGATACTACTCACAAAGTCTCATAGTCATAGGATTCCTAGATAATTTACAAAAAATCACTCAAGTATCAATCAATGATAAAAGGAAAATCTATAACTCAAAAACCCTACATGCAATGACTCTCAAATTTTAACCAGAGCTTCTACTATGCAATACTAGCTTATCGACAAAATTTCATAATTTTTGGATCAAAGAAACTCAAGATATAATTCAAACAAGTTTGCATGCATTTGAAAACACATTTCAAGTTCCTATTTAATTCATCCAAAATTTCTACATCATGTGCTCATGTCATATTTTTCTTAAATACTAGACTTCACTGTGAGTCTAACAAAATTTGAATCACACCATTTGGATCTACACATTTGGAGTTACAAAATTTACAAAACAGCATCAAAATCTGCCTAAATGAGCTAGCTTTTGAATCAAACAGTCACTGACAGCAGGGACCCCCATGTCAGCCGGGCCCACTAGTCAGCGACAGCGAAATAGGGGAGGCGGCGTTTGATGGCATGGCGGTGGTCTCGCTCGCCGACGGCAAGGACTCCGGTGACACCAAGGCCACCTACGTGCTCTACGTGACGAGAGGAACTGATTGGAGCAAGTGGTAAGACCTAAGACCTAGCGGAGGTGGCTCGTCGCCGCTGATGGCGGCACGACAAAGCTCTAGCGCGGGGTGCCGGCGACAGCGAGCCATGGCTGTCTCAACCGAGCTTGGTATGAGCTTCAGGAGGTCACTACTGTGCTACCCAAGCAAAGAAAAGAGGACGGAAAAGCCTCGGTGGTAGTTGGCCGCGTAGAGCTCCAACTCCGGCGAGACCCCGTCATGGCGGGCGGTGGTGGAAATGGCCAATGCGCCCTTACCAAGACCCAATCGGCTCGGCTAAGAGGTGGAGGAGGTAGAGGAGGACACGGTGGAGCTGTGGTGAAGATGTAGTTCATGTTTTTACGGTGGCGAGCAAGCTAGGCGATGGTGAGGCTTGGTCGGCAATGGCGGAGCGGCTGAGCTCTGTTGCTGCTCGCGGTGGAGGCGATGGAAATGGAAATTGAGCTGACGAACTGGTCAGGCAGGCACGTGGGAGGGTTCATGTCATGGCCAGCCGTGCCAAGACATCCGCGGTGTGTGGCAGTGGGGTCAGATGGCCAGCGATGGGTGGCACCACGCGTCGGTCGTTTTCTAAAAACGGCCAGCATTGTAGCTCGCCTGAAACTCCAATTCAGTGATCAATCAACCGACTGACAGCGTTACTTGATGGTGTTTGATCTCTCAATTTGTGGCGAATTAGTGGGAGCAATGTACATGAAAGTTGTAGAGTTAAGATAGGGCTCCAACAATGCTTGAGAAATCAACAGCTAATTCTCAATGGATCATGAGTTGTATCAAGCCAAAGTTGGCTCAATCAAACTAAAATTGCATTTAGGACTTAGAAAAATTTTCAAGTGTTGAATCAGCCTTCAATAATGACTTGTGGGTACTTTTTGAACATGCTGTGCACATTTTCATGACTTGGCTTCTAAACAAAGTTTGTTCCTTATCAAATTTTCTACAACTTTGTTTTAGTTTGCTCAGACATGCAAACATCCTAAGCTACACTTTTTAAACAGTCAAACAAAAGGGGTTTAGGGGTCAAAACAAGTCAAACCACTTTTTGAAATCCTATTTAGGCAACATGATCAATATGAACAATGTTCCAAATGACATTCTAGGTGTCACTAAGTTGTTTAAGAGATTTATTAGCCACACCACACCTTGGTCACACAAGAATCAAGCATCGTAAGTACTGAAACAATGAAAAACACATGAAATGTTACAATTGTTTGATAGTCATGTTTCACATGTTTCATGATCTTGTTGCATGGTATTAACTAGCTTTGTTTCACTAAAGTGAGTTGCACATGTTGCACTTAAGTGTTGCACACTATTCATCTCATAAAAGAAACAACACACATGAACTATGCAACATGTTGTAATGTTTCGAAATCATGTTTCATGTGATATAAGCTTATGAATGGATGAATGATGCTCATGTTCATGAAATGCAAGTGCAAATGTGGAAGGCAAACACCTGGGGTGTTACAGCCTTCCCCCTTATAAAAATCTCATCCCGAGATTTGAAAAGTGTACCATTGTTGATAGAATTCCTTATAACCATCCCTCAAATAATCTTCTCTTTCCCACGTTGCATCACGTTCACTACCCTGATTACTCCACATGACTTTGTAAAACTTGACCACCCGACTCCGAGTCACTCGCTCACGAGTGTCAATCACTCATACTGGCTTTTCTTCAAAGGTCAAATCTGATTTTAACTCGATATCCCCCAATGGAACTCTCTCTTCAGGGACACGAAGACATTTCTTCAATTGGGATACATGAAAGACATTGAAGATAGCACTCATCTCAGGAGGTAATTGAATCTTGTACGCCATGTTACCACTTTGTCCAATGATTTCAAATGGACCAACATATCTTGGCGCAAGCTTTTGCTTCACACCAAAGCATTGGACACTCTTCATGGGTGAGACTTTCAGATAAACGAAGTCTCCAACTTTGAACTCAATAGGTTTTCTTCATCGATCAGCATAACTTTTCCGCCTAGCTTGAGCTATGGCCATGTGGGTTTGGATGGTACGGACTTGTTCTTCGGCTTCTTGAACAAAATCAATTCCGTAATATCTCCTTTCACCGGCTTCTACCCAATTCAATGGGGTTCTACACTTCCGGCCATACAAAGCTTCAAACGACGCCATCTTGATACTCTCTTGATAACTATTATTGTAGAGAATTCAGCTAGAGGCAACCATTTTTCCCATGAGCCCTTAGCCGAGATGACACATGCTCTCAACATATCTTCTAAGATTTGATTCACTTGTTCAGTTTGCCCATTGGTTTGCGGATGATAGGCAGAACTTCTTATTAGTTTAGTTCCTAATAATCCGTGTAAGTGCTCACAAAAGTGAGCAATGAACTGTGGTCCTCTATCCAAGACAATAGTACGAGGGATCCCATGAAGTCGGACTATCTGATTGAAGTACAACTCCGCATAGTCAGTTGGATGGAAATCTATGCGGATAGGAATGAAGTGTGCAGACTTGGTCAGTCGGTCTACAATCACCCAAATGGAGTTAAAATTCCTCTGAGTAGTAGGGAGTCCAACAATAAAATCCATACTTATCTCCTCCCATTTCCAACCTAGAATAGAGAGTGGCTGAAGTAATCTAGCTTTCATGCGCACAGCCTTAACCCGACAACAAGTGTCACACCTAGCCACATAAGCGGCTATCTCTTTCTTCATTTTGGTCCACCAAAAGCGAGGCTTCAAATCATGATACATTTTGCTACTACCAGGATGAATAGATAATTTAGAGGAATGGGCTTTGGATATGATTTGATTTGTAAGCTCTCTATCCTTCGAAACCACCAACCTATCCTTGAACCATAACACGCCATCCTCATCTACTCGAAAATATTTGGTTTCTTGCTCTTTCATCTTGCGCTTGATGTGAAACACACCTGCATCTATCTTCTGTACCTCTATAATTCGACTCTATAGAGTACAACTGAGAGTGATGTTGTGAAGGACTGCAGGATGAAGGAGCTTTGACAAATGGACGTCACTTTCGATCAAAGAGTGGCAATGAGACTTCCTACTTAAGGCATCCGCTACGACGTTTGCCTTGCCAGGGTGATAGTGCACTTGGAGGTTATAATCCTTGATCAACTTGAGCCATCTTCTCTGACGCATATTCAACTCTGGTTGAGTGAAGATGTACTTGAGACTTTTATGATCAGTGTAGATGTTGCACACATTGCCAAGCAAATAATGTCTCCAAGCCTTCAAAGCATGAACAATAGCAGCGAGTTCCAAGTCATGCGTTGGATAATTCACTTCATGCTTCCAAAGTTGGCGAGAGGTATAAGCAATGACTCTACCCTCTTGCATAAGAACACCTCCTAACCCAATACCTGATGCATCACAGAACACATCAAAAGGTTTCTCGATATCCAGTTGTGCCAAAACCAGAGCCGAAGTTAGAAGAGTTCATAGGGTGTGGAAAGCCGCATCACATTCAGGAGTCTAGACAAATTTCATGTCTTTTTGCAGCAACCGAGTCATAGGCTTGGCTATTTTAGAGAAATCCGAGATGAAGCAACAATAATAGCCAGCCAACCCTAGAAAACTCTGAACCTCATGCACCGAGATTGGAGCCTTCTAGTTCAACACTTCTTGCACCTTGGTGGGATCCACCATAATTCCACCATCGGACAACACGTGTCTAAGAAAAGGTACCTCACGAAGCCAAAATTCACATTTGCTGAACTTTGCATATAGCTGGTGTTCCCACAATCTAGTGAGAACCACCCGCAAATGTTCAATATGATCTTCTTCATTCTCAGAATAGACCAGGATATCATCTATAAATACCACCACAAATTTGTCCAACTCGGGCATAAACACCGAATTCATCAGATACATAAAATGTGTGGGAGCATTGGTCAATCCAAAAGACATAACAAGGTACTCATACATACCATATCTTGTAGAGAATGTAGTTTTGGGACATCCTCAAGCTGAATTTTGATTTGATGATAACCAGATCTCAAATCAATCTTGGAAAAGACTTTAGCTTTAGACAACTGATCAAATAAGATATCTATGCGTGGTAGAGGGTACTTATTCTTGATTGTAACTGCATTCAAGGGTCTATAATCTACACACATGCATAGGGATTGATCCTTCTTCTTCACAAAGATAGCTGGGCAACCCCACGGAGATGAACTAGGACAGATAAGGCCTTTCTTTAGAAGCTCATTCAACTGGGTCTTAAGTTTGGCTAGTTCATTGGGAGGCATTCTATATGGCCTTCTAGAGATGGGCGCTGTACCAGGAAGCAACTCTATCTTGAACTCCACTTCTCGATCTGGGGGCAATCCAGACAAATCATTGGGAAAAACATCCGGGAAGTCACACACGACAGGGATATCTACCAGAGACTTTGCTTGCACCGCATTGGTCGTGCAAGAAAGATTGATGTCTCAGGGTAACTGTACTAGAAAACCCTCTTGATTACCAGGATCTCTGAGCATGACTACCCTAGTCGATGTATCAATAAGCACTCCATGACGACTCATCCAGTTCATTCTCAATATCACATCAATACCTAGCCCCGGTAAAACTACCAGATCAACCCGATAACTTCGCCCCTCTATCTCAAATTGCACGTCCCCAACTACCAGCTTGGTTGGGATAGTACCACTAGCAGCCCTAATACAATAACCCTCATCCTCAACAGTATATGTTTTCTGCATAAACTTGGATGCAAATGCTGGACTAATAAAGGAATGCGAAGCACCCAAATCAAATAGTACAACTACGGGGTGTTGATCAATCAGAAACTTACCAGCAATCACTACCTCTCCTGAAGGAATCTCAGTAATATTAGTGTGGTTCACTTGCCCTTGACGGCCACCTTGGTAGTTGTTCTTCTTAGGGTAGGGACACTTCCTTGCCCAGTGACCGGTCTTGTTGCAATTCCAGTATGGCATGTTGCTTGGCGGCACACTAGAACTACCCTGACTGGTAGTGCCCTTGGGAAGAGCAACAGTAAATGCCTTGCGGAATCTAGTCTTGCTTGGATTTTTCTTCATCGGTGGACGAAACTTAGCGGCTGACACTAGAGGATGGAATGGAGCCCTCTGTGCGACTGGAGCCTTGGATTGTGAGGCACCCACCTCATAGGCCCTCTTACGACTTTTTGAAGCCACATACACAGCATTGTTGTTCTCTTGCGATAAGGCATCACTCACAAACTCATTAAAAAGAGCACACTTGCAATTTCCCATGGTCTTCATCAATTTGGGGCTAAGTCCCCACTTGAAGCTAGCAATCTTCTTGGCATCGGTGTCCACAAACTCGGTAGCATACCTTGCAAGGTTGTTGAAAGCCTGCAGGTATTCATTCAAGCTCTTGTTCCCCTAGGTCAGCTTCATGAACTCTGTATGCTTGATCGCCATGAGACTAGGAGGAATGTAATTTCCCCTGAAAGCAGACTTGAACTGATCCCAAGTGATTTGGGCATTAGCGGGCATAGTGGACCGATAATGACTCCACCAAATGCCAGCTGGCCCATGCAGTTGGTGAGATGCATACTCAGTCTTCAGCACCTCAATCAAGCAGAGCAGACGGAACTTCTGCTTGAGAGTATTCAACCACTCATCAGCTTGTAGGGGCTCCTCAGCCTCCTTGAAGATCAGGGGTTTCGTGTCAAAGAAATCCTTGAAGTCACTGTATTGATTTGGTTCTGGTCCTTGGCGTGGACCACGGCCATCCTGATTTGCAATCGTATGGAGAGCCTCGGCCATAGTGCACTGTCCTTCCACAAGCATTGCTATTAATTCTATTGATGTGGGTGGTGGTGGCGGTGGAAGATCATCATCATCACCCGCACTGGTGGAATGAGTACGAGGCATCTGCACAATGCACAACCAGTAATTATTGATGATGTTAGCACATTGGAGAGGAATAATGTAATTGTGCCAAACTGAATTTACTGACGAGAATGAAAACTTCATACAATAAACAGAGGCAATAATTCATTCTTCAATCACCACATCATCAAGTAGATTACTAGCACCATACGCAATGCATTCCAACATGACAAGTTTTAAACTTAACCATTACGATATGCATCCCGAAGGGAGCGAATTAAAGTACATTACATGCCGAGTTCAAATTTAAAAAGGTACATCCAACATCAGTCTTCGTACTTAAGTTCATTACATCAATGACTGCAAAAGCTTAACTAGTGAGACTTGCTAATGAACTACTCGTTGAAGTGATCGCTGTCCACATCTGAGACACCTTGGACTTCTTCTAGGTCTTCCTCTTCTTCTTCATCTGCAGGCTCAGCTGCATTGTCATCCATCTACACGTCCTCTTCTTCATCATCGGCCTCAATCACTTGAGGTCCACCCACATTTGGATACCTTGGTATGGGGCGAGGAATAGGAAACAGACGGTTGTGCAGCTGATGGTGCTCAACCTGAAGCTCTTCAAGCTGTTCTTGTAGTGCTTGCTCCCTTTGAAAGGCGTTGTGGTTAGCCAACATCCAACCCCGATGTCTTTCTTCTGCTAACTCTAAAGCTGCATCTCTATGATGGGTCACACAATCCAACTCTTATGCAGCCTCATCTCTCTCAATAGTGAGGTTCATCAACTAGTTATGAAGCTTGTCTCTCTCGCGTGCGGTTTGACCCCACTATTGTAGACGATAATTTGCAATACCGTGAATCTCCTCAACTTCTTGCTGAGCTCTCCCACATGCATCCGCCCTACGGCGATACTTGCGGGCACACAACCTGAACTTGTGCTGGGCTGCCATTGCCTTGCCAGCTTCATCTAGCGCACTTGAAAGGGTGTTTTGCCTGACTAGACAAAGCTTCAAGACTGCCATCATAGCACTCATTCCAGCGTTGTCGCTCTACACACATTCACCATGGCCTTGAACCAAGGCCTGACCAATGTCCTGAGTCCACTCAGCCTCAGTAGGAGACACTCAGGGAATGGATGAAGCAGGCCCACCTACTAACTCATCCCCGAAGCTCTGTGCTATATCCATTAGCACATCAAGGGCAGCAACCTGAGCGGCTTCCCATGGGCTTCGTCCATCAGTCTCAATGCTCCACCCATGCCACAATGGTCTTGTGGGGTTTTGCGGCACTATAAAGGTCACGACGTACCATGGTACATCTCCCAATGGTACCGCCTGCCTCCACGTGTAGCTGGGTGCCTCCGGGTACCCAACTAAACTGAGCACCCTCTAGAGCAAAGTGGGAGTACCGAACTGGTCCAAAAAGGTGCTGCTACTAGTAGGAAACACGGGCGCGACCATCTGTATCAAAAAGGGATGCAATTTACGTGAGAGGATTATTTTGCTAAGAGTTGCACTTAATACTTGGGATAAGCAATTATAAGGGAGGGAGTAATGCAATATGAATGGCATGAGTGAATATGATGCATGCTTGTTCCGTACGTCCTTACAAACCTAAGAAAATTTAAGCTTTAGCAGAATATACGGTGGCATACATATGTTCTCTCAATTAGTGGTAACTAGTCGATCTACACGGTGCATTGTTAGCGTACCTGCAGAAAACTTCATTACAGCCCAACCCAACAAGATATAATGCTAATAACACAAGGAGTAACTAAGATACTCTCCATATATACATCCCAGATATATATACTTCGATATCCAAACTACCCAACAAATGTATCCACAATTAAGTACCATCATATATACATGTATGCAACATTTAAATACTCCAGTAACCATAACTAGCTCTCCCCTAGACCGACGGTTGGCCGATCATGCTCTCGCAACTCACACTTACCTTAGCGTAGAGGTAATTGATCCATACATTACCATTCAAACGAATGGCACCCATGCAATATCACGCTACATGGACAACGAAATAGAAACAATCAATTGCCCCCAAGTTAGTAATTATATATAAGCCACCTAGAAGTCCTTAAGTGGGTTATAAGGGATGTGATCACCAGTACACAATAAAATTTTTGATTTTTGAACACTTATGTATAACTATGAGTTGGCAAACTATTTTCACAACAAAAACTTTTGTTTTAAATAGCCGTAAGACATGTTTAATGTTGAATCTAGCTCTGATGCCAGCTATCACAGAACCGACCAATTTATAAGAGCACAAGTACAAAACAATTGCCAAAACGATCAAATTCTCAAACTTAAGCCCATATAAACCCGGTAGTCAATTGAAATCTTGAAGGATTTCAAACCAACTTGCATACAACCAAGATCACAGTAATTCAACATAACATATCATACGTTACAACATTTCACAGATGTTTGCAAATAGATTACATCATCACAGAGTCATCGTTATTACAAAACAAGTCTTGTAAAACATGCGGAAGCAAATAGTTTGACTTACACACCCGAGTTCAAATACAAATACTGGTTCACTGATCACAATCCCACAAAAGCATGCAGATAAGAGAAATGGAGATCATACCCATGATCTAGTCTTCATCACCCGCCGGGTGGAGACAATACTTATAGAATCCCTGATATAGTAGGTCATCCGCAACAAGAGGGAATAAACCCTGAGTACGAGAATGTACTTAGCTAGACTTACCCATCGAAAACCAAAACAAATGACACCAAGGATTATGCATAGCTTAATTTAGTGGATCTGGCTGACACTTTCTTTTTGCAGAAAAGCATAAGTAATAATGATCAACTCTTAACCTGAACTAGCAGTGACTTTTAGCCCTTAACCTATCATCTATATTAGCACCTGTACTAAGCAATCATTTTATTAGGGTGCAAACATTAATAACCATATCAGGTATACATTGTGGCAACTTTGTCATCATCATCCATTTAACCATATCATTAAATTAATTGAATCTACGTTGCCGCTGCTCAGTCAAGTTCTCACTATCTAGGAGAGACGGTGATTCAAATTAATTCCTATCCAGCTGGAGGGTTATTCCTAAACACAAACCCTACTTCCCCTATCAGGGTCGCAAATGAGTCACCTTTGGTACAACTAAGGAGAAAAATAAAAGAAAAGGCGTGGGTCTGGGCCGCCCTGCATTCTCAGAGAACCACTATGCTAGGAAGTGCAAGATTTTAAACACCTGACTCCCCTTGGACTTATGCCAATGATTCTCCGCACATCCTTACTACCTCCAAAATGCATCCAACCCCCATGGATCCCGGCCTGAGTTGAGCTACTCGGCTTCGTGATCGGAACGACTTATCCAGCCAGCTAAGTGTTAGGCTATGTTCAACATGACATGAGGACGTACAGCATATCGGTCCTTAAACGACGCAGACGGAGTCACTATGTTCAAACCTACACAAGACTCCGCCCGGTCTTAATTCATTATTAACATGGTTCTTTTCCACGATAGCAAATATAGCCAACCATGATCCACCTCATCCTAAAGCTCGCAGGTGACAGGAAATCACCTGACTTCTACCGCACTAAGCATGGCTAAGCATTTAACCCGTTCCTGAACTTAAATAGGATTCTAGTGCGATATCTGGACAAGGAGGGATATATAATGCAACAATTGGTTCCAACCAATTCCTATACTTAATGCATCATCAACGAATAAAAGATACTCAATGTATTTGTAAAAACATGGGAGGCTTAATATGCTCCAGGGCTTGCCTTTCAGGAAAGAGGAAGGCTGGTGGTCAGGGCACTCGGGCAACTCCTCCGCGGCGGCTGCTTCGTCGGCTTCCTACACCTTAGGTTCCTCGGCTTCCTGCACCTTGGGCTCCTCCTCCTGGTTGGCTCCCTCGAACTCTAGCAACGTCACTCCCTCCGGCACACCTATTGCATGAATGCGCAAGATAAATATCATAGATGCACATGAACGAAGCCAGGGATGCTCGGGGAATGCACATGCTCACTGTAGTCCGCATATTCCAACTTAAGCCCTATTCAAATCACTTTACTTACCGAGTTTATACAACCTAATGTATAATCGCTCATCTTCAGTTAATGACCTAGCACCTGCACCTAAGCATATTCTCAAGTTAGGCTAACCCCTAAACAATCAACGAGAACATTGCAACAAGCATACACTCAAGCATTTGTATTTTAGCAAAATGAAGACTATGTAGTGGTACAGTAAACTAGCCATAACTGGAGATTTATAAATCCAAATGACATGCAACAAGAGAATTTGGAAAGCTTATGAAATTTTCTACAATTCATTTTCAGACCTCTAAGCATGATTCCAACCTTTACCAGGTCAAACTCTTTAATCAATAGATATCTGTCTTACACGATAGAGAACCGGCAAAACTGGAACCTAACTTTAAACAGCTGTAGTTCTTAAACTACTAGGCCAAATGCCATCAAATTTTGACAGGAGCTAGATACATAAATTGTCCACAACTTTTGTATTCATTACATTCACAGCAAACCAAAATATCATGGGAAACTTTCTAAAGTCCCCAGATCTGTCCAGAGGGACATAATGCAAACGAAATAATTATTAACTTATGATGTAAACACATAATTGGACAAAACTAACTCTACTCACTTATTAGACATATCACAAGAACACTAGAAAGTAGGGTGTTCATCACCAAAACTTTTCTTTTAATACCTTTCTTAATTTATTTAATTAATTAAGGGAAATGGTAAACATATATGAAACTACACCATTAAATCTACAAAAATTACAGTAGATACTATATGCTCTAAGTAGACTACCATAAACATTTCACACCATTTGAGCAAGTATAACAGCCTACACAAAAATGATAAGGCGTAATGACTTAAAATGGCATAATTAGGAAACCTTAGTGAAAAGTGTCAAGCAACAGATTTCATATTTTTCCTAGCATCCTTAAGGTACTAGGATACTACTCACAAAGTTTCATGGTCATAGGATTCCTAGATAATTTACAAAAATTCACTCAAGTATCAATCAATGATAAAAGGAAAATCTATAACTCAAAAATGCTACATGCAATGACTTTCAAATTTTAACCAGAGCTTCTACTAAGCAAGACTAGCTTCCTCACAAAATTTCATAATTTTTGGATCACAGAAACTCAAGATATAATTCAAACAAGTTTGCATGCATTTGAAAACACATTTCAAGTTCCTATTTAATTCATCCAAAATTTCTACATCATGTGCTCATGTCATATTTTTCTTAAATACTAGACTTCACTGTGAGTCTAACAAAATTTGAATCACGCCATTTGGATCTACACATTTGGAGTTAAAAAATTTACAATACAACATCAAAATCTGCCTAAATGAGCTTGCTTTTGAATCAAACAGTCACTGACAGCAGGGACCCCCATGTCAGCCGGGCCCACTGGTCAGCGACAGCGAAACAGGGGAGGCGGCGTTTGATGGCGTGGCAGTGGTCTCGCTCACCGACAGTGAGGACTCCGGCGACACCAAGGCCACCTACGTGCTCTACGTGACGAGAGGAACTGATTGGTGCAAGTGGCAAGAGCTAAGACCTAGCGGAGGTGGCTCGTCGTCGGTGATGGCGGCACGGCAAAGCTCCGGCGTGGGGTGCCAGCGACGGTGAGCCATGGCTGTCTCAATCGAGCTCGGTATGAGCTTCAGGAGGTCACTACTGTGCTACCCAAGAAAGAAAAGAAGACGGGAAAGCCTCGGTGGTAGTTGGCCGCATAGAGCTCCAACTCCGGCGAGACCCCGTCATGGCGGGCGGTGGTGGAAACGGCCAATGCGCCCTTACCAAGACCCAATCGGCTCGGCTAAGAGGTGGAGGAGGTAGAGGAGGACACAGCGGAGCTATGGTGAAGATGTAGTTCACGTTTTTGCGGCGGTGAGCAAGCTAGGCGATGGCGAGGCTTGGTCAGTAATGGCGGAGCGGCTAAGCTCTGTTGCTGCTCGCGGTGGAGGCAATGGAAATGGAAATTGAGCTGACGAACTGGTCAGGCAGGCACGCAGGAGGGTTCATGTCATGGTCGGCTGTGCTAGGACATCCGTAGCGCATGGCAGCAGGGTCAGATGGCCAGCGATGGGTGGCGCCATGCGTCGGTCGTTTTCTAAAAACGGTCAGCACTGTAGCTCGCCTGAAACTTCGATTCAGTGATCAATCAACCAACTGACAACATTACTTGATGGTGTTTGATCTCTCAATTCATGGTGAATTAGTGGGAGCAATGTACATGAAAGTTGTAGAGTTAAGATAGGGCTCCAACAATGCTTGAGAAATCAACAGCTAATTCTCAATGGATCATGAGTTGTATCAAGCCAAAGTTGGCTCAATCAAACTAAAATTACATTTAGGACTTAGAAAAATTTTCAAGTGTTGAATCAGCCTTCAATACTGACTTGTGGGTACTTTTTGAACATGTTGTGCACATTTTCATGACTTGGCTTCTAAACAAAGTTTGTTCCTTATCAAATTTGCTACAACTTTGTTTTAGGTTGCTCAGACATGCAAACAACCTAAGCTACACTTTTAAACAGTCAAACAAAAGGGGTTTAGGGGTCAAAACAAGTCAAACCACTTTTTAAAATCCTATTTAGGCAACATGATCAATATGAACAATGTTCCAAATGACATTCTAGGTGTCACTAAGTTGTTTAAGAGAATTATTAGCCACACCACACCTTGGTCACAGAAGAATCAAGCATCGTAAGTACTGAAACAATGTAAACACATGAAATGTTACAATTGTTTCATAGTCATGTTTCACATGTTTCATGATCTTGTTGAATGGTATTAACTAGCTTTGTTTCACTAAAGTGAGTTGCACATGTTGCACTTAAGTGTTGCACACTATTCATCTCATAAGAGAAACAACACACATGAACTATGCAACATGTTGCAATGTTTCGAAATCATGTTTCATGTGATATAAGCTTCTAAATGGATGAATGATGCTCATGTTCATGAAATGCAAGTGCAAATGTGGAAGGCAAACACCTAGGGTGTTACAGATGTCATGTCCCAAGCCATATGTTTATTTGACCACGCTACGCATGCTGGGTCATTTTGCTCTGTGCCTTGCAAACACTGTCTGTATTGGGTCCTTAGCTCCCCATTCTCACGTGGCCATGGAATCGTGCTGCACTTGCTGTCTTTGTGCATTGTGTGTTTCTCCTTTTCCCAGCATCCAGTTAGCTCTTGACTCTCATGCCTCATCCCCATACCGGACCCCCTTCCCATTTCTCTTTTCTCTTGGAAACATGGTTGCCCGCACGCCTGCCTCATCGAGCGAACCCCTCTCCTTTCCTCTCCTTTATTTCCCCCTCTATCGCTTGCGTAGGAGGCACACCTTGTCCGACCTTATCTCCATAGCATGAATCATCTGTGTATCCCATTCATACCGCCTCCACTTCTAGTGTGTTGCTCCCCACCTCCATTCGCCACTATAAGATACCCTTGGTCCTTGCTCTTCTTCTTCTCCATCCCCATTTCCCTCGCATTTGAAGCAGAGTTACGAAATCCAGTCACCATAGTGAAGCTAGGTTCATCAGTCTAAGGTGATGGTGTAATCTGAGAAGAAATGATCTGGTTTCCAAAGAAGTTCAAGTTCCCTTGGTTGGTTTGGTCTTAGGGTTCACAATGTTTGAGTTCTGGGAGTCCTGTTTCTGGATCTATTGGTGCTACGCTATGTTTTGGATAATCATCTTCCTGTTGTTTCTCCATTGTCCTTGTCTATCTTGACTTTTGGATTAAGTCTTGGTTGTACCAAGTTGCTCTTAACCATGTATCCCTAAATCTCCATGTGGTTTAGCATTCGAAGTCGTGTAATCTTTCATGTAATCCCTAATCTACGGAATATGACCGCGTTTTTCCCTCTTCTAGTTCTTGCTTCGAATCTTGGGACAAGATTCTTTTTAAGGGGGGTTGGTTGTAACACCCCTGGTGTTACGAGCTCGTTTGGCACCAAAATTTAGACCTAAGAGAGATTTACCGAAATGATTTTCTCAGATTTTAATATTTTAATTTATGTTTAAAATATCCGATAATGATTCTAGCAAGTAAATGGTGAATGGCTTGTTCTATTGGATTGAGCATGAAAACAATTTTTGTTACAAAATAAAATATCACTTGTAATTAGAACTTAAATAAAAATTGGAAGTTAATCATGTTAAACCTTAAAATAAAATAAATAGGAATGAGAGTGTTATGTGGAGAAAATATTTTTGTACGTACGGTGGTGCGTTCCCCCTGCTGTGAATCAGTCTTTTGATTTATGGCATCCCGTTGCATTGCTCTATGTTTGTTTGGCCTTGTCTGCTGCTCTACCTCTGTGTCGTGCCATAACATGTGGAGCATGTGCCGTCCTTGTTGCTGTCGCCCTGCTCCTACATTAATGAAAGTTGGCCGGGCTGCTGCTACCGTATACTGCTTTGCTTATTTTCCCACCCTCACTGCTTGTTCCATCGCTTCACTCTACGGTGTCTTGAATGTCTCCACTTGCCTTTGCGGTCTGCCTCCATTGTCTGCCTTCGTGTCCCGCCGAGTTGAGTTGTCTCATCATGGTACTTCATGGCATGCATGTTTTCTTTAAGTCACATAGCGCGAACGTCACGCCACCAACTACGGCCTTGGCCTTGTCTTTGTTCCCCATCTCACTGCATCCTAAAGAAGCACCTTCCTCTTCTTTCTCGTAGCAGCCACAGTGCCGCACCGCAGTCGTCGGCGCCCCTCCTCTTCCTCCACTGTGCTCGGCGCCCTAGCGTCCGCTCCCTTGCCCTACACGCCAGCACCACTGCTATGATAGTGCCACCATCCCTTCCCCGCATCGCATGTCCATGGCTGCAGTCGCTATTGACCGTGCTGCCCTGCACCACGTTCCCATCGTGGCAGATCCTACGTCTCCTTGGCCTACTCCCCGTGCTCCATCTGTGCTCTGCACCCCGGTGTTCATGCCACTGTCTGGCCATTGCAAGCGCAGGTGCACCCATGCCACTGACACCCCTCCTATGATCTGCGCTGTACTCTTGTGCCACTGCACTCGTAGAGCGCTTGAGCCACCGTAGCTCGTCCTTTTCCCATGCTGGACTGCTGCTCTACCCACACCGCCGCCTCTCCTAGGTGCCTCATCCACCGTCAGTCCTTCGCGTGCGCACGAACTCCCATGGCCCCATGCTAGAGCTGTAGCACCGCGCCGCTCTCCTTCCGCTCACTAGAGCTGTGCATGTTTTTGTCTCAACTCGCTCCTCCACGCTGTGCCGCAGTGCTCCACTACCGCACCATTCCTATAGCTGTCAGTGCTGCATCCCCTGGACCCGTGCCGCTCCATGTCCATCATGAGCCCCACCGCTGCTGCCGTCCTTCCCTGTGCGCGCTGGCGTACCCCTATTGGGCGCATGCGTGCTAGGCCACCGTCCATAGCGCCGCACCACGCGGGTGCGTCTTTGTCGCTGTGCTAGGCTCCACGCCGATGCCACTCCCTGTTGCCCCCATGGTCCCACGCTGTTGCCGCAGTCGCCCTCGGGTGCGCTGTGTCCACCCGCGCCAGCCACCGCACCCCGCAGCGGCACCATCGCCGCTACCGCCAGCCGCCGACCATCATGCCCATTGTTGTGCACGGTCACACCTCTATGGGCCATGATAGGGATTGCCTGGGCCACTTCATGCGCATCTAGGTCCACCGCTGTCCCATGGTCGGTCCTCCGCCACCGCTGTGCCACCCTCCGTGCCAAACCGCCGTCGGCCGATGGTTCCCCTGCGGTGCTCTGTTTTTGTGGAAGAAGAGAAGGTGAGGATGGTAAGAACCCAAGCCAAAACTTTGTACAGGGTCGTCGGTGCAAAATACGTGACTCAAAGGAAAATTGCTTGTGGATCTGGGGGCGAATAGAGAAAAGCGCGGGGTTCTTTCTGCTTAATACGCATCGTGTCGGTGGGCTCGACCGTGCTGGGCTGGCCTACTGCCATCACGCCTATGCCATGCATGGGCCGATGGCTGTCCTGGCTGGGCCGCTCACACCGTCCCTATGTTGGGCCGTTGGCCTACCTGCAGCTGGGCTGGACGGTCATTGCCACCTGCTGGGCTGCTACCTGCGCGCTTGGGCTGCCGCGTCTCGCTGGGCCAGCCACTATGTGCACAGCTGTCTCCACCTGGGCCACCGCTCATCTGTCTGCCTTGTCGCTGGGCAGCATCTAGCCAGCAGGCTGAGCATGTGTCCACGGGCCGAGCCAAGCGCTGGTCCTATTAGTTTTCCAAAGTAATTGTTATTAGTTTTGGAAATAAACTTGCAAAATCAATATAAAATTTTGTGGGCATCCAAAAATGGTGAAACCAATTTTGTTAGTATCCTAAAATTATGATCTACCTGTTACTATATTTTGTTCACATAGTTTGATAATATTCTGGGAAGCTATATAATTAATTTAAGGTACTTAATATGGTAAAAATATAAACTTGTAGGAATTGTTGTGATAAATTGGTAATAGTGTTGAATCTAAAATTTTTACAGTAGGCTCCTAGCAACATTAGGTACTCACTATAATGTTTATAGCTCCAGAATAATTAGTTTGCTAAATAGATAATGATGTCCTATTTCGAATAATGATTAAATCGATAGAATGAAATAAAGAAACAACTTGGGTTTGTATAACTAAAATATTTGTTGGGAAATAACGCCTTATTCGACAACATGGATACGTAGATAAGTACGGTTGTTGTTAGAACTAGCTCTTTAACTTGAGAGGCGTAAATCATATTTTATGAATCACGATTGCAGTTGATTAATTACTTATTGCATTGCATCACATTGCATATCATATAGGTACGATGATGGATCAATGGATCAATTGAAGGATGATTGGGAATCCGAAGATGGTGTAATTGTATTCTCTCCAGGAGATGATGCAATGGGCTTTCTATTCAGATGATGGTGGATGATGTGATAATGCAAATACTAACTCTTTAATATATATCTTACCTAGGCAAGCCCTGGTACATAACCCCTATTTTTCTACAGTTTAAAATATATTTGTGCATTAAGTTTTAAGGAGTTGAATGAAACCCACTTGCATATATATATATATATATTTATTTATTTATCCTATGAGTCTTACTAGTATGATAGGATCAGGTAGATTGCTATGCTACCGGAATCGGTAGAAGTCGAGTGATTGCCTATCACTCGCGAGATATAGGAAATATGTTACTATATCATTATCACTTGGAAATTATAAATGGTGGAAAGAAAAATTGTGACCGGGTAGGGATATGGTTAGGTACTAGTGGGTGTAAGAGATTGTGTCACCGTGGATGCGGAGCATGGCCTGGTTACACTGCTTTCCCTATCTGTGTCGATTAAGGACCGATCGTTGCATAAGCCATCGAGGCAAGTCACAGATTTATTATCCCGAGCACATACATGTATGGGCGCTTGAAAGACTTTTTGCTCTCTTGTCATGGGTTCTGGCTCTTTCTAGACCGATTGTCAGGGTTTTGTTTTGGTGGAGGAGGTCCTTGAACCGCACTGAGTCCGGGACTCAGAGGTGGGGGCTTGGGTCCTAGTTTGGACGGGGACCTAGGACCCTAGGACAGGAGGGTGATGGGTTGGTCCTACTTGTGCCTTGGGTACAAGCGGGGCATGTGTTTATAGGGTACCCAGCTGGGGACATTGGTTCGTGAATCGCCGCTGAGTCGGTACGGCTTGTCTTATGCCTAGCACCGTAGTAAGAACTAAAAGATGAAAGATGGAAAAAGGAAATCTAATTGCTTACCACCTGCTTGAAAGTAGCACATGTGCTTACATAGAATGGTTAGTTAATGAACCAATGGGGCTCTTAATAAAAATTGAATATAAGGACGCACACTTAGTAATGCTTCCTGCAAATGCAATAAACCCACAAGCCAGATAGCCATGCATATCCTTGGAGTATTTTCTTTCCTCCTATCGGGTAAGTCTTGTTGAGTACAATTGAGTACTTAGAGTTTTATTCCCCCTGTTGTAGGTGACAGGTGGATGCTAGAGCTAACCCTTGTGTGTGGATACCTCCTGGTGGGCTCAGTGAGGATTCCTTTATGCTGTGATTATAGTTTTATTTATAATGCTCACCAAATGTTTTTATAAATGGAAGTTCTATAATCTGTTGTCATAGTTTATATATCAATGCTTCATCATGACATGAATAGGTATTTATTTCCGTTGTAATTCTGATCACATGTTTATATTCCGTTGTTAAATTAAATTGTTCATAACTCTAATAATATGATTACATTCCGCTGTTAAATAATAAGTGTTATACTCTGATGTTGTATTAAAAGTGATGTAAGAAATGGTTAAGAATGATGTAAGCTTTATTCTCTCATTTGTGATCCTAATGGCAAAAATATGGATTTTTAGGTTCCCCACGGGGTGTGCCCGACGGAACCGAGTAATTTGATGCTCTCCTTTGGGTCCTTAGTGTCTAAGGGAAGACGAGCACTACTGGGAGGCATTAGATTAGGCTATTCTGCCACAAGTTCTTACTACGGTGCTAGAGTGTAGACAAGCCATACCCAATCACCCGACGATTCACGAATCAATGTGCCCAGCTGGGTACCCCAAAACACATGCCCCGCTTGTATCCCAGACACAAGCAGGACCAACCCGCCACTCTCCTATCATGGGGTCTAGGTCCTCGTCCAAACTTGGACTCCAAGCCCCCGCTCCTGAATCCTAGACTCAGTGTGGTGCTTAGACCTCCACCATCTCCGCCTCCAATCAGTCGGTCTGGAAAGAGCCAGAACCCACAACAAGAGAGCAACAAGCCTTTCTTGCGCCCATACACACGTATGTGCTTGGGATAATAAGCCTGTGACTTTCCTAGAGTCTAATGCAACAGCCGGTCCTTAACCGACACAGACAGGGAAAAGTGTAACCAAGCTATGCCCCATTGGCCACAGGACACAACCTCTTACACCTACTAATACCCAAACCATATCCCTGCTGGTCTTCATTTTTTTTCCATTATTTTATCATGAGTGATCTTAATAATCACCTATTGTGAGTAACGGTAGGTTACTCACGCTACCGAAATCCTGAGCATAGCAACTACTCAACCTATACTAGTAGGACTCATAGGTAGGTATATCTATGCATGTAGTTTCCATAGAATGCCTGTAACGTAAAAACACATCATATATATATTCAGTGATCATTCAAAGTAAGGGTTATGCACCGGGGCTTGCCTTGGGCAGGCGGGGTGTCAACAAAGTCAGCAACTGATGGCTCCGAGGCTCCCTCCTGTATGAGAATCTCCTCTTCGTACTCCTCAATGATCTCCTCGTACTCCTGTTCACCCATAGGCACAAACTCTACCAACTCGTTATCTACATGCATGAAATTATGATGCAACACTTTATAATACAGCAACAACAACTCTTAAAATAAAATACAACTATCAAGCTACTAAGCTAGCTCTACCGATTAAGATGCTAAGTTACCTATTATTTCACTAACAGGTATGAAACATTTCATGCATTATCTTAGCAACTAAAGGTATCCCTATTCTTAATATCGATTTACTCTATATATGATAAAACAAGGAGTACTAGCTACTCTATTTATTAACCTACTCTAGGGCTACAAAAATTATAGTGAGCATATAATAATCTAATGAACCTACTATAAAAATTTCATGGCTAAAGCTATCACCAATTTGCTAAAAAATTCCTATAAATATTAAGCTAAATACAACTAAGCTTTCCTAAATGAATTAATGAATCTATCATTATCACAGATAACTGTAAACTAACTACACCAACAGATAGATAACACTTTTGTGAGCCTAACCAATTTTGTTTCACTATTTTTGGACACATAGACAATTTACTATAATTTTCCAATGATCAGCTTAAAATTAATTTGAATAAACCTTTACTAATTCCCTGGAAAAAGGAAAAACCGAAATCCACCCGCGCGACCCATCGCAGCTCGGCCCACGCGGCAACGGCCCGCGACTGGGAGGACCGCGCATGCTTACACAGTTGCGAAAATGCCCTCATGCTAATACCAAATGAGTCCGTAGTCCACAGTACTATTTCTACAGTCTGGACTTAAGCACTCTAGCCCTCAGAATATTCTATCTTCACAACAGCCAGACCCTCGAGCACCCCCACGCACACAGGCACGGCGGCACTAGCATAGGGCGGTCATGCTGGCCAACCAGGACCCGCTCCGACCAAGCTAGTGAGCCAAATAGCACCTATGACCCTAGAGCCTACCCTAACCGAAGTTATAGGGGCAACAGAGCTCATGTCAATTGTGGCCACGACGCGCGGCCATGCATGACGACGACACAACCACGCATGATAGTGACACGACCACGTCGGCCAACCTAAGCCACCACCGTGAGAGATAGCTAACCCTAAAGCACCACTTGCATACCCTGGTGGCTACTATGGTGAAGGTTTGGCTAGGGATGGACCGGGTGTGTCCAGCTACACGTGCACAGCAAGCTCCACGATGGGCGGCGATGGCGCGACCGTGTCAGCGACACCGGGAAGATAGTGACGGTGAAAATGGGGTTTGCATGGGGTGGAGGGGATCAAGGCGGAACTCATGGTGGAGGTGAATTGGTGAGAGGTGGTGTAGCGGGTAGCTGTCCTTAGCCATGGCCATTTCTGACCTTAATGGCATGGTGGAGGGGGAAATGGCCAATTGAGGCTCGGCTAGGCTCAATTGAAGGTCAGAGGTGACTTGGTGGTAGCAGGGCTCCAACACCAGCACTAGGTGCGAGTAATTGCTCAGATAGTGACCATGCCTTGTAAATTTGACTCAGGTGCAGCTCGGTCCCACCTGCCGTCCTAGGCGGCCGCAGCAGTGCATGTGAGAAATGCAGGGATGTGACAGCACAACGCGTCACGAAGCCATTTAACAAACGAGGACAAGGCGAGGGAATGGAAGCTCCACGTGCGGTGTAGTGCGAGGCCAACAGCGGCTTGGCCCGATGTGCCACACGTAGGAGCTGTACGCCACCACAACAGGGCACTACTAACCTAAGCGGGGACAGGCACGCGTGCGAACGACAGCGGCCTCGATCCTGTACCGACACGGTGCCCACAGAGCAGAGAGACCAATGCCATCGGCACCCATGCGTGAGGCGGTGTGCGCGTAGCGGTGCAACAATGACGGCAGCTGGCCGAGTAGAGCCAAGCGAACGCGAGCGGCCCCACGGCACCAGCAGCGATGCTAGCGGCAGTGACACGACGAGGCAGGCGGCTAGGCGGCAGTAGATCGACCAGGGCATCGGGCCCACCAAGCATGGCATGCGTGTGCGTCGGGTGGCCGACACTGTGGCACCGAGTGCCGAGGCATGGTCACCACGCCCGGACGCTGAAATCTCCAGGAACGTGCCATGCGTGATTTTAAAAGCATCCGAATAAACCTAAAACATTCATCTAATCAACAAACAACCTATGCCATTCATAAGAGGGCATATTAAGCTATTAAAACAAGCCATGAAACCACACCACTCCTTAATCCAATTCTCCTACAAAAATTATCAAACATGGCTTTGTCAAACCATTTTCTAGACTTATGAAATCGACTAAGTCTCGATCGGATTCGCGTCAAATTCACTTTCCAAGCTATTAGGTATGCTAGCTAATGAATTCATTTTTTGACCACAGGTATTTCATCGTCACCTATACGGTTTTGTACTTCTAACTTTATTAAAGTTCTGTATATACATTCTATAGTGTTTTTGCTTAATAAAAATTGGTTTAAAACCCTAAATGATATAACGTGACATTGAAATGTAACTTTCTTTTCACATTTCCGATGATCGTTTCGAATTACGGAAATTGATCTACCCTCTATATTACATGCATTAACACATAACCATGATGCTCATGGCATGTTTTAGCAAAAGATTTACAGTGTAACACCGAGGGTGTTACAAATCTATCCCCCCTAAAATAAAATCTTGTCCTGAGATTTCATGTGCCTAGTGTGGGAAAAAGATAAGAAATACATTTTGAAATAAACAACTACCTCGATGAACCAGAAAGAAGATGGGGATAATGCTCCAGGATGTAACTTTCTTTCTCCCACATTGCTTCATCTTCTGAGTGGTTTTGCCACTGAACCTTGTAGAACTTCACCACATTGTTCCTAGTCACTCTTTCTTTCTCATCTAAGATCTTGATAGGATGGTCAATATACATCAAGTTAGGCTAGAGGGGAAGTCCTTCAATTTCCACAGCTTCATCAAGTACTCACAAACATTTCTTCAACTGAGATACATGGAACACATCATGTATCACCAATAAAATATCTGGAAGTTAGAGATGATAAGTAACTGGGCCACACTGCCTCACAACCTTGTAAGGACCCACATATCGAGGAGCTAGCTTGCCATGGACACCAAACCAATGTACCCCTCTTATAGGAGACACCTTGAGGTACACATAATCCCCAACTACAAACTACAAAGGTCTTCTTCGCTTGTCTGCATAAGCTTTCTGTTGGCTTTGAGCTGCCTTCAAATGACTCTGAATAATACTGACTTGCTCTCAATCTTCTTTGATGAAATCAGGCCCAAAATATCCACGGTCTCCCACTTCAACCCGGTTAAGTGGTGTCCTACATTTCTTCCCATATAGAGCTTCAAAGGGTGCATACGAATGCTTTCTTGATAGCTATTGCTGTAGGAAAACTCAGCTAAGTTCAAGCATTCGTCCCACTTCTTAGGAAAAGAAATGGCACAAGCTCTCAACATATCTTCAAGTACCTAGTTGACCCTTTCTGTTTGGCCATCAGTCTGTGGATGATAGGCTAAACTATGGAGGAGGCTAGTACCAAGACACTCCTAGAGCTGCTCCCAAAAATAGGAGACAAAGACGGACCCTCTATTAGAGACGATAGTGAGAGGAACTCCATGTAGGGTCACAATTCGGTCAAAATATAGCTTGGCATACCTTCTAGCTGAATATATGGAGTCCACTAGGAGAAAATGAACTAACTTGGTAAGGCGATCCACAATGACCCAAATAGAGTTATAGCCCTTGGATGTGTGGGGTAAACCCATGATGAAATCCATGGAATATCTTCCCATTTCCAAACAGGAATGGGCAAGGGCTGCAAATATCTCAGGGTACGCATGTGGTCTGCCTTAACTCTCCCACAAGTGTCGTACTACATGACATCCTTGGTGATATCCTGCTTCATATTGGACCACCAATACAAGTGGCGCAAATCATGGTACATCTTGTTACTGCCAGGATGAATAGACAACTTGGAGTGATGAGCTTCATTCAAAATCTTCCTTCTAAGCTCTTCATTTGATGGAACCACCAATCTGTTCTTGTACTTTACTACCCCTTGCTCATCAATACTAAACTGAGGACCATGCCCTTCGACAATTAATTCTTGATGTGAGGAATTTCTAAAGTGTCTTGCCTTTGCTCCATAATAAGTTGCTCAAGTAAATATGAGACTAAGGCAATGTGAGCTAGCACCTCAGCATGGTTGAGAGACAAAGGTGTTTCTTCAATCTGATAAGACTTTCAGCTCAAAGCATCAGCTATCACATTAGCTTTTCTGGGGTGGTAATGTACCTCCAAGTTATAATTCTTGATTAATTCTAACCATCTTCTTTGCCTCAAATTCAATTCAGACCGAGTAAAAATATATTTGAGGCTCTTGTGATCCGTAAAAATGTATACTTTGTTCCCCAATAAATAATGCCTCCAAATTTTTAGAGCGTGCACCATGACAGCCAGCTCTAAATCATGGGTGGGATAATTCACCTTGTGCTTTTTCAGCTGGCGTGAAGCATAGGCTATCACACACCCATCCTACATAAGCACACATCCTAACCCCATCTTTGAGGCATCACAATATACATCAAAAGGTCTGTCAATATCTGGTTGGGCCAGGACAAGAGCAATGGTAAGAAATTTCTTCAAAGTTTGGAAGGCTTCTTCATAAGCCGGGCTCCAAACAAACTTAACATCTTTCTAGAGCAGCTTGATCATTGGCTGAGCTATTTTGGAGAAGTCTAGAGTGAAGCGCCGATAGTATCCAGCAAGACCAAGGAACTAATGAATCTGATGCACTGACTTAGGAGACTTCCAATTTAGCACATCTTACACCTTGCTTGGATCTACAGAGATGCCATTAGGAGTCAAAACATGTCCCAAAAACTGCACTCGATCTAACCAGAACTCACACTTGCAGAGTTTGGCATACAACTTGTGTTCCCTCAATCGAGTCAGTACTATCCAAAGGTGTTGGGCATGCACTTCCTTGTTCTTAGAATATATCAAGATATCATCAATGAATACCACCATAAACTTATCTAACTCTATCATAAAGACTGAGTTCATGAGATACATGAAGAATGCATGAGCGCTGGTGAGACCAAAAGACATGACTAGGTATTCATAGAACTCATACCTAGTAGAAAAAGTTGTCTTTGGTATATCTTATGGTCTAATCTTGATTTAATGATAGCCTGAACGAAGATCAATCTTGGATAACACCTTGGCACCAGCTAGTTGATCGAACAAAGTATCAATATGAGATAAAGGATACTTGTTCTTAATGGTTACTGCATTGAGAGGGCAGTAATCCACACACATCTACAGAGTGCCATCCTTCTTCTTCACAAAAATGGCTGGACAACCCCATGGTGAAGAGCTAGGATGGATGAATCCCTTGTCCAATAACTCCTCTAACTACTTTTTCATTTCAGCCAGTTCCTTCGGGGCCATGTGGTATGGGCATCAGGAGATAGGAGTAGTGCCAGGCTCTAACTCAATGGAGAACTCCACATCTCTATCCGGTGGCAACCTAGGTAGATCTTTAGGAAAGATATCTAGGAACTCATAAACCACATGAATAGAGGAAAGATCAGGAGAAGCTTCAGCATGAGCAGCAATAGGTAAGGCTGGATCTAAGAGCATAAGAAGAGAGATCCTATCCTCAGAAGAAGGAAGCTATAACTCAACAACTCTCTACTTCAGATCCAAAACTATCCCATATACACACAACTAGTTCATTCCTAGAATTACATCAATGCCTTGCCCAAGCAGCACCATGAACTGGAGACGGTAAGTGTGAGTGGCTAATACTAAGCCCACTGTGTCTATCCGAGTATTAACGCACAACTGCGCACCTAGAGTACTGATTCTATAGGCAAAAGGTATAGCCATAAGAGGTATATTATGCTAGTGTGCAAATCATATAATCATGAATGAATGTGATGCACTAGAATCAAACAACACATAAGCTGGATGGGAATCAATGGTGAACATACCAGCTATCACTGGTACATTTTGCAATATTTCCTTAGCCTCCATGAAATTAACCTATCTAGAACGGCTGACTAGCACTTTCTTCTTTATGACTGTCCGCTTGATCAGGCGGGAGTTAGCTGAGGGCTGAGTAGACTAGGTAGGCTAGTTTTGCGGACACTCCCGGGCATAGCGGCCTTCCTTGCCACACTTGAAACAAGCACCAGGCTTGTTCCCCTATCCTTTATGAGGTGGGGCCTACTGTCCCTAGGGCTACTGATGTTACACCTACTGAGTAGGTGCACGGTATTGAGTGGAAGGAAGCTGAATGGTCTGCTGAGGCTGTCAAAATGAATGCCCACCCGAAGACTGATAGGGCACCCGACTAACAACCTGTACCTTCTGCGCCTGACAAACGATGATGATCTCAGCTCAACCTACCGTACAGCCACAAGATGTTTTGGGACGCTAAGTCCGAGATCATCAGCAATGGAAGGATATCTTGACTCAAGATGTCAAGAGACGCTGAGTCGCCATCGACATTGTTGGTCTTGAGGTTGGCCATTTGGTTCGCCAGGGATCAGCACGCACACGCCCCACGGTGGGCGCCACTGTAGATGAAATCTGGTCGATAGTCTACTAAGGGGTATACCCACAGTAGTAGATGAATCAATGGGGGTGCGCGTGATATGAACTAGATGGTAATACAAGCACCGAGACACAAGATTTAGACAGGTTCGACCGCTAGTATGACGTAATACCTACATCCTGTGTTCTGATGTATTGCATTGAGATGTATTCAGGTGTCGACTAGGGGACCCCTACCTCTCCTTATATACTTTGGAGGGGTAGGGTTATACGAAAAGTATCCTATTTGGTACAATACAATATCTTGCGGTGCACATCGAACAGCGCCATGAATGCCTTGATCTTGTGGGCTAGGCCACCTCTGATGGTGCGGCTCATGTCTTGTCTTATGGATACCAGGGGTCATATCCCCCATAGCTAGTCCCTGAGCGCCTTGTATCCTTTGAGGAACGTTGTCTTGAACAAGTTCAAGCACTTTTACGTGAAGCCGATCAGTTTAACTGGTGATTAGAGCAGTGGAAGTTGAAACCGACCAGTTTAACTGGTAACATGGGCGGTGAAGGTCGAAGCCGACCAGTTTAACTAGTGACCTAAGCGGTGAAAGTCGATGCCGACTAGTTTAACTAGTTAGGAGACCTCGGACTTAGCCAAGTAAGGCTTGCTAGAAGGATGTAAGGGGCTCAAGATAAAATTTAAAAATTCTTCCACTTAGGAGAAGTGTAGCCACTTAGACTCTGTCAATAAAGAGAGTAAATCAAGAAATAAGCACTACATTCACCGCCAAGTGAAGTGTAGCCACTTAGTCCCTAGGCCTGCTGGAAGATGAAGAATGAATCTTGTAGTAGGGTCAAAGAAAAGAAGTTTGAAAGCTTGCTGACGTCATCTGACATGCGCGTATCAAGATCCTAGACGTGATGTCCAAGATCAGCACCCTGATCCGAACAGCATGGAGCAGCTTGATAGCACACCGATGAGACATAGCAAGATCCAACCACCAAGGGAGTCCTCAGCTTAGCTAGCGATGCTTGCATGAAGAATCCGAACACTGAGGAGTCCCTAGCATATCTGGTGATGTCTGAGCACCGAGGAGTCCCCGGCGTAGCTGGCGATGTCCGAGCACTGAGGAGTCTCTGGTGTAGCTGATGATGAAGCACGAGTGACGAATAATCCGATCAACTGGTCAGTGGCGAAGTGAGCATTGAGTAGAAGCAACCGACGAACAGTCCAATCAACTGGTCGATGATGAAGTCCATGAACCTAGCGGTTCGACCAGTTGGTCGGTGGAGAAGTCCGAGCACTAGGTGGTCTGATCACCTGGATGATTATCCTACAATACAAATATGTAGAATGGGTACTTCATGATGTAAAAATATATGAACTCCCGAGAAGAATCAGCAATGGTGATGAAATAGCATATGTAGCTCGGCGATCAGTTGGCGTGAACACTTAGTGTTATTCTGAAGATGCATTTATATTTAATACAAACTACCCAACCAGTTAGTGTGTAGCTAATTCTCTAGCCCTAAGGTGGTGGTGGCAGAGGAGGAGAAGCCAGAAGTGGAGCCTCATGGCTCTCCCCATTGTCGTTCCCATTGCCCCGGCCACTTTCACCTTGGCCTTCACCAAGGCCATGGCCCACTCCAGCACTAGTGCTCCCGCGACCGAACCTCAAGTTCATCTGAAAGCAGATAGGAACCAACCATTTAGGACAACCCTCTGGATTAGGAATAAGAGATTAGAGAAATGATAAGACATTTATTAAAGCATTCTTTTAATTATCCTATCAATTTCCTAATCCAAATTATACGTGTAGGGGGAATTTAGTTTTAAGTAAGATTCCCTTATCATGATGCATGCATCGGCCTGTATGTTCACTCAAGCCAGAATACAGCGGCATTCGCAAAAATTTTGGCACATCGCACACTCACTTTCCGCTTTGCTAATGATTCTTACGCAACATAAGTCAGTGTACCTATAGAAAACTAATTAGATAAAACCAGTGCTGCTATCCTAGATAGACCATATTGCTAGGGCTTATACTTATTTACATAATTTATCGCATCCTACTTTTCACAAAACTTTTGTTGGTCAAATTTTAGGTTTTGGAAAAGGGTGACGAAACTCGTAGACTCATTCTTGGGTCTGGTACCAACTATGGCAGAACCACTCGAAATAACGCACTTACAAAGGCGCTTGTCTTCCACTAGACACTAAGCACCCCAAGAGTGAGCTACATCGGGCGGATTCCGTCGAGCACACCCCAAGGGAGAGCCTGAATAATCCACCTTTTCCCCTTAGGATCCAATAATGAGAACGAGTTTACATTACTTAGTCCATTTCATACATCCAGAGTTCTTAGAAATATATTATTATAGTACCAAATTCAGAGTGTAGAAATTTAACAGCAGAATGAAAAGAAACATCTATCGATAATATACAAGGATCCGTCTATGTCGACCAGAAGAATCCTTCACACAACGGCTACTCCTCAAGCAATACCTACAATATGGGTAAATAAACCCTAAGTACACAATGTACTCACAAGACTTATCTGACTAGTGGGAATAATTTTCCGACTCCAAGGAATATGATAAGCTTTATGGTTTGTTGGGTTCCTTTTTGCAGAAAGTAATACTAATTGTGAATCCTTATGTATGTTAATTATTAGCATTCATGATTAGTTCATTATCTAACCATTCTATGTAAGCACCTGTTCTACTTTCAAGCAAGAGTTGAGCAAACAAATCTAGTTCACCAACTTTCCTCTTTCAGTTCTTACTATGGTGCTAGAGTGTAGACATGCCATACTGGATCGCCCGACGATTCATGAATCAATGTGCCCAGCTGGGTACCCCAAAACACATGCCCCGCTTGTACCCTAGGCACAAGTAGGACCAACCCGCCACTCTCATGTCACGGGGTCTAGGTCCTCATCCAAACTTGGACTCCAAGCCCCCGCTCCTGAATCCCAGACTCAATGCGGTGCTTAGACCTCCAACATCCCTGCCTCTAATCAGTCGGTCCAGAAAGAGCTGAAACCCACGACAAGAGAGCAACAAGCCTTCCCTACGCCCATACATAAGTATGTGCTCGGGATAATAAGTCGGTGACTTGCCTAGAGTCCAATGCAATGGTCAGTCCTTAACCGACACAGACAGGAAAAAAGTGTAACCAAGCTATGCTCCGTTGGCCGCAAGACACAATCTCTTACACCCACCAATACCCAAATCATATCCCTGTCCGATCTCCATTTTTCCTTTCCACCATTTTATCATGAGTGATCTTAATAATCACCTATTATAAGTAATGATAGGTTACTCACGCTACCAAAATCCTAAGCATAGCAGCTACTCGACCTATACTAGTAGGACTCATAGGTAGGTATATCTATGCATGCAGTTTCCATAAAATGCCTATAACATAAATGCACATCATATATATATATATATTCAGTGATCATTCAAAATAAGGGTTATGCACCGGGCCTTACCTTGGGCAGGCGAGGTGTCAACAAAGTCAGCAATTGATGGCTCTAAGGCTCCCTCCTATACAAGAATCTCCTCCTCGTACTCCTCAATGATCTCCTCGTACTCCTGTTCACCCACAGGCATGAACTCTACCAACTTGTTATCTACATGCATGAAATAATGATGCAACACTTAGTAATACGGCAATAGCAACTCTTAAAATAAAATACATCTATCAAGCTACTAAGCTAGCTCTACCGACTAAGGTGCTAAGTTACCTATTATTCCACTAACAGGTATGAAACATTTCATGCATTATCTTAGCAACTAAAGGCATCCCTATTCTTAATATCGATTTACTCTATATATGATAAAACAAGGAGTACTAGCTACTCTATTTATCAACCTACTCTAGGGCTACAAAAATTACAGTGAGCACATAATAATCTAATGAACCTACTGTAAAAATTTCATGACTAAAGCTATCACCAATTTGCTACAAAAATCCCTACAAATATTAAGCTAAATACTACTAAACTTTCCTAAATGAATTAATGAATCTATCATTATCACAGATAACTATAAACTAACTACACCAACAGATACATAACATTTTTGTGAACCTAACCAATTTTGTTTCACTATTTTTGGACACCTACAGAATTTACTATAATTTTCTGAAGATCAGCTTAAAACTAATTTGAATAAACCTTTACTAATTCCCTGGAAAAAAGGAAAAACCGAAATCCACCCGCGCGACCCATCGTGGCTCGGCCCACGCGTGCGCGCACACACATGACCCTCCCGCGTGGCCCACTCGGGTGTGGCCCAACCGTGTGGCAATGGCCCACGACTGGGAGGACCGCGCGTGCTTACACAGTTGTGAAAATGCCCTCGTGCTAATACCAAATTAGTCCATAGTACTATTCCTACAGTCTGGACTTAAGCACTCTAGCCCTTGGAACATTCTATCTTCACAATAGCTAGACCCTCGAGCACCCCCGCGCACACAGGCATGGCGGCACTAGCATAGGGCGGTCACACTGGCCAACCAGGACTCACTCTGACCAAGCTAGCGAGCCGAACAACACCTACAACCCTAGAGCCTACCCTAGCCGAAGTTATAGGGGCAGCGGAGCTCGTGTCAACTATGGCTATAGCGCGCGACCATGCGTGATGGCGGCACGACCATGCCGGCCAACCTAAGCCACCACCATGAGAGATAGCTAACCCTAAAGCACCACTAGCGTACCTTGGTGGCTGCTGTGGTGAAGATTTGCTAGGGACGAACCACGTGTGTCTAGCCATGCGCGCACAGCAAGCTTCGTGATGGGCGGCGGTGGCGCGACCATGTCAGCGGCGCTAGGAAGGTAGTGATGGTGAAAGTGGGGTGCACACAAGGTGGAGGGGATCAAGATAGAACTCGTGGTGATGGTGAATTAGCGAGAGGTGGTGCAGTGGGTAGCTGTCCTCGACCACGGTCAGTTCCAGACTTAATGGTATGGCGAAGGGGGAAACGGCCAATTGAGGCTCGGCTAGGCTCAATTGAAGGCCAAAGGTGACTAGGTGGTAGCAGGGCTCCAACACTAGCGCTAGGCATGAGTAATTGCTCAGATAGTGACCATGCGCTGCGAATTTGACTCGGGCCTAGCTCGGTCCTGCCTGCCGTCCTAGGTGGCCGTAGGAGTGCGTGCGAGAAATGCAGGGACAAGACAGCACGACGCGTTGTGAAGCCATTTAACAAACGAGGACAAGGCGAGGGAACGGTAGCTCCATGTGCGGCGTAGTGTGAAGCCAGCCGTGGCTTGGCTTGACATGCCGCGCGTAGGAGCTCCGTGCCACCACAATAGGGCACTACTGACCCAAGCAAGCATAGGCATGCATGCGAACGGCAGCGACCTCAATCCCGTACTGACGCGGCGCCCATAGAGCAGAGAGACCAAAGCCATCGGCACCCATGCATGAGGCGGTGTGCGCGTAGCGGCCCAACAGCGATGGCAGCTGACCGAGCAGAGCCGAGGCACGATGACCGCGCTCGGACGCTGAAATCATCCGGGAACGCGCCACGCACAATTTTTAAAGCATCCGAATAAACCTAAAACATTGATCTAATCGACAAACCACCTATGCCATTCATAAGAGGGCACATTAAGCTATTAAAACAAGCCATGAAACCGCACCACTCCTTAATCCAATTCTCTTACAAAAATTATCAAACATGGCTTTGTCAAACCATTTTCTAGACTTACAAAATTGACTAAGTCTCGATCGGATTCGCGTTAAATTCACTTTCCAAGCTATTAGGTATGCTAGCTAATGAATTCATTTTTCAACCACGGGTATTTCATCGTCACCTAGATGGTTTGTACTTTTAACTTTATTAAAGTTCCATATATATCTTCTATAGTGTTTTTGCTTAATAAAAATTGGTTTAAAACCCTAAATGATATAACGTGACATTGAAATGTAACTTTCTTTTCACATTTCCGATGATCATTTCGAATTACGGAAATTGAACTATCCTCTATATTACATGCATTAACACATAACTATGATGCTCATGACATGTTTTAGCAAAAGATTTACAGTGTAACACCGAGAGTGTTACAACCAAGCCCCCCCACCATAAGGAGGGGGCCCCATGTCATGGGGGGTCGGCCGACCCTCCTACTCACTCGACCTCTTTAGATTTCTCCACCGCCCTCCTCTTGTTAACATGTAAACAAATACAAGTGGGAAGGATCTCCACCATCCATTTAAGGTCAGTTTGATCCAAAGGATAGTGTGGAAGTCACTTGGATCCATGGGCCCACCTTCAACCACTGTATATAGGCGGTACCCCTCTCACTCTCAAGCCATGAACACTAAGAGGAGCTACACATTCTACACTTAGGCAAAGCCATACTTTAGTAGTAGAATAGAAAATAGGGAGAATGAGGGGAGTGTGGAGAAAAGCTAGGCTTGTTGGTGGAAATTATCAAGTGGCACATACTTATTAGGAAAGATTGGACAACCAGCAATCGCTCAACATATCTAAGTCATAAATTATCCAAGTGGCATATAATCACAAAAAAACTAGGCAACCAACAATCGCTCAACATATTAGAATTTACCCATACAAATAGGCATAGGTCCAAATATACAAAATAAATCTACCAAGATCATTAGTACTAAACACAAATCCATGGAACTCTAGATCATTATTAGAATTAAAATGAAGTCTCCATAAAAAACTAACAGACGCTAACATCCAATGCCAAACTCTTATAGCGGACTTTCTTAAGAACAACAACTGCATCAGATCATGTAGCCTCTGACCAACTCTCATGGCACACCACCTTGAGAACAGAAAGCTTCTGTGCCCTGCTCCCCAGCGCTTCAACAAACGCAAGCTACACTTGCCCCTTGAAAGTTTGAAAACATCAAAAACTTGAGATAACTTGTCAAGCAGTCCATATCATCAAATAGTTGATATGGACATTTATATCATTTAAGCATTTGGCCCTCAATGATATTTTCCTTTCGCTGCATCATATGAAAACATAGTTATTCGTCCTTAGCAACTTGCAACAACAATGACGTGCTGAATATAAATTTTTAAATATTTATAAGTGCCTTAATGGACCGAATCTGAAGACATGGAAAACAATTCAACAATGATTGCAAAATCATAACTTGGGAGTACTTTGGAAAGGCAGTCTAGTTTATCATCACATCAAGAATAGTAAGACTTTGGAGATGCAGATGGTCAACTTTTAGGACAAAATAATCAAGATCAAGATCGAAAAGTTGAATCAACAATACTGCTCCTCATAACTCCAAAATCTACATATTGTTGTTGCACAACTTAAGCTCACGTAGGTTGTTTGAAATGACACGAAGAAGAGTTTGGCTCACGTGTGACAACATGAGTCACTCAAGATTTGACCAAGCAGCAATCCCATTTGCAAGATCTTTATCGTTATATGCACATCCATGCAAACTAAGCTAATAATCCTAGCAAGAGCTGGATATATGTGTAGTCCAGCATGTGATAGCGTGAAGAAATAGAGATGAAGCTTCTTAAGCCCACTACCATTGAATGGAAGAAGTTCCCTTGGCATAGGCTCAAGGGCTGACACGATTAACAAGGATAATTTGAGGTGGACCTGTTACCTCAGGTTTACACAACTAGCGACACCAACTACAGACATTTCAGGATGTCAAAACCAACTTGTCAATCCTAATGGTATTAATAGCAGTTGGCGGTCCTTAACTCACACTTTTTACCGCCAACATTTATATAAAACCTGCTAAAAAGAACACCAAACTTAGAAATATGCTTTATAACTAATGAATTCCATGAGTTTTGGTGTTTATTCATTTGTAGGAGGGCATTTGTGGAAATACACATAAAAGGGCTAAAAATGTGCAAGAGAACAAGGCACAAATACCATTCTACACAATCCCAAAAGAGAGAGGCCCACAAACAGGAAAAAACAGGGCCCAAAAGAGAGGAGCATAAGGCTAAACCCAAATCAAATTGCGTAATCTTTACCGAGCACCCACGTGGCCCACTCAAGAGGTCCAAAGGAGATCACCCACTGAAGATGGGGCCTAAAGGCCCTAGTTGGGGTGAAGCCGCACCGCCAATGGTCCCCTTTGGACCCAAACTTCATAGGCCAACTCTTACCACGTTCCCATGGTCGGTCCAGGTGGTGATGTCAGTAAATTTAATGCGGAGGTGGTTTGTTCCTTCCATATGAGGGGATCTAGGGAATATTCCAAGGAATACACCCCTCCTCTCCACCTATTAAATGAGAACCTCTCCCCCTCATTGAATAACACACAAGAGGAGAGCACAAGAGCAAGAGAAGAGCAACACCACTCATGGGCTTAGGCCCTAGCTAGCTCTAACAAAGAAGTTAGGGAGAGATGTGAGGGAGAGTTCAGGGAAGAAGTGCTGAACTTGTCTGTAACCTTCCCCTGCTTGTACCCTTATCAGCTATCCTTGTGTTGTCTTTGGACGAATTAGCCAGAAGAAATACCTCCATTCCCTATGGAAAATATGATACCCTAAAAACTTCTGGGTGAAAGCTACAACGGTAATTCCGTATGCTTGTGGATTAACATCTATAGACGTTAAGAAATACCAACAACAGCCTCACCGTTTTTCGGATGTAATTTCTGACATCCTTGTAAGTCCTAAAGTGGATCTGTGAGTCATGTAGGACAAGATCCTCCTCCAGCCACCTCTGACCCCATCCAGCAAACATGTTGTCATCAAAACACACTACCTATGACATGAATGTCACATAATGGGAGATGGTTGTAAATGTTGTCTAGGGCTTCAATAGGGAGGCTACTCCAGTCAGCCTGGCGGTCGCATGCCATGAGTATGACTAGTGGTCGCTCTATGATGAGTGATGGAGATGTCAAGGGCGGAAGATACGCACGCACATTGTCGACGATCACACCTGGGGGAGGTAGAAAAGGAGGAGGATGTGAAAGGTCCTAAATGGCTAGAGGGGGGTGATAGCCTAATAAAAATTTCTACAATGCACTCGAGCTAGTTGTTAGTTAACTAAATGGCAATAAAGCATCTTGCTCTAGCTCTACTAAAAATTCAAGCCGCCTACCAATATACTAGTGATTATAGTCTCTATATCACACAATAGGCTATGTCTCTACATCTAAGATCTAGTGAGCAAACTAATTTGATCAACTAATTACTTCTAGTTACACAACTAGGCTACACAAGCAAATTACTATTCACTCCAGCCCAAATTATAAGTCATTCCAAGAATCTTGGAGAGTCAAAGCATCTCAAGTTTGACCAAAATTATAGAGAAACTTAAAAAGATTTATAACATCAAATAGGTATACTATGAAAATATAATTAATGAAGAATCTAATTGTACTTAGTTGGAACCATAAATATTATTATTTTATCATATAAATTTGGTTAAACTTAAGATCGTTTGACTCTCCAAGATTCTTGGAATGACTTATAATTTGGAATGGAGGGAGTACTACACTAGGCAAGAATGAATAAAAGGAATGCACAAGTGTGAGAGTAGTGAGTAGTATACCGAACTGGCAAGAGATAAATCAATCAAGAATACCAACTGATGACACAATGATTTTCTCCCGAGGTTCACTTTCTTGCCGACAAGCTAGTCCCCATTATGATGGACGATTCACTTGGTGGTTCATGTGCTAATAGGCACCACACCTAGCCCAACACTTGGGCACAGTAAGAACCAATACAAATGAGAGCACTCAATGTCACGAGCAGTTTACTAGAGTATCTTTTAGCGCTCTATAGGGGAATAAGCCTCAGAACCCCTCACAATATCATCGATCAGAGCCAGAGATAATCACCAACCTCTGCTCAATGATCCTACTGCTCCAAGTCATCTAGGTGGCAACAACCACCAAGAGTAACAAGAGAAATCCGTAGCGAAACACAATCACCAAGTGCCACTAGATGCAATCACTCAAGCAATGTACTTGAATACCCTCAAATCTCACCAAATGATGAACTAATCAAGCAAAGTGAGTGAGAGTGGAGTTCTTCAGCTCCAGGGGTGTACAATATGTCAAAGTGCCAAGAGAGACACCCAAAGCCGGCCAACTTGCTTAAATAGACAGCCCACACATGGGCTAGCCATTAGGTACAGCCAACCGACCATCAGACCCACAGGCAAGGGGTTGTCAGACCATGACGCTTGGGTCTAATGCCCTACCATGGCCACTCCTGAGTTGCCATGCATCCTAGTTAAAAACTTGACCATTGTCGTGCTCTAATGGCTTGCTGCCATGCTTCGAACTCAGCCATCAGACCCACTCTAGAGCTTGCAAAATCTGCACTAAGAGGTCCAGAAATGTGAAAAAATGTCATACTCAATCTAATCAGTCCGATTGGACCAATCACCTAGGTTTTGAGCCCCCTCACTCTCTCTGTTGTATCACCTTCAGACTCGTGCGCGTGCATCCAAGGCCAGGGTGAAAGCCCTAGTTTGGTTTTGGATAATTGATGAAACCTATGGACTAATCCTTGAGCAAAGTGTGTAGACAAGAAAGGATGGTTCAAAAGCCAAGTGGTGGAGCTAGATGATGGTCATGGTGATGGTGGTGACCAAAGGACATGATCAAGTGCTCCAACTTGGAAAAGAAGAAAAAGAAAAACAAAAACCAAGTGTTGATCAAGGTTTAGGTATCAAATATGTTTTTGTTTTGGCACTCAAGACACCATAGAAGGTGTGAGTGTATTTAGGATTGATAGCCGTATGATAAAGAGGGAAAATCTTTGGCTAAGCGATTATCGAGTGCCACTATGTGAAGTCATAATTGCATATGCATTTAGGGACCTAGTGTGCTAACAATTAACCCTTGAAAATGCTAACTTACGTGCATATGAATAATACACTTTGAGGTTAGCAATTTGGAAGCAAGGGTGAAGTGTTTGAGGTGGTAGAAAAAGAAAAGGAGGTGACTATCTAGGACCGAACCCTGACAGGTAGAGTCCGATCAGTTCTGGTACTTGACCGAGAGGGCCAAGTGAGGACCAGACACAGCGATGGGATTGGACCAGACCCTAATCTTAGAATCCGGTTGTGCTTCACTGAGGGGCAGAGGCGACGTGGTGCGCATAGGGTGACCGTACCCAGCGGGTGAGTCCGATCATGTATGACCGGACCCAGTCCGAGGGGTCTTGGAGCTCTCAGTGTAGTTTTGCGTGTGATCAGACCCAGACAAGTTTGAATGATCGGACCCAATGCTGGTGAGTCTGGTCATGCCTCCGTGGAGCGCATTTTTGAGGACCGGACCTTGCTCAGAGTCTGATCATCACTATCGGACTGAGTCTAATCATGTTTGAGCGCTCGGGGAGCACTCTAGAGTCGAGCGAACTCTACATGCGCATAGTGACTAGACCCTAGCTACAGAGTCTAGTTCGGAGCTGCTATTGAAAGCTCTAGTTTGGTTTTGGTAAATTGATGAAACCCTAAGTGCTAACCTAGTTTTTCAAAGTGATCATGAGATAGGGTAGCACATTCCAAGTGGTGAGCAAGGATGGATATGATCAAGATGGTGGTGTGATCATGGTGATCAAGTGCTCTGACTTGGAAAAGAAGAAAGAGAAAAATAAAAGGCTCAAGGCAAAGGTATAAGTGGTAGGAGCCATTTTGTTTTGGTGATCAAGACACTTAGTGAGTGTGATCACATTTAGGATCGATAGTCGTGCTATTAAGAGGGGTGAAACTCATATCAAAATACGGTTATCAAAGTGCCACTAGATGCTCTAATTCATTGCATATGCATTTAGATTCTAGTGAGTGCTAACACCCTTGAAAATGTTTGTGAAAATATGCTAACACACGTGCACAAGGTGTTACACTTGGTGGTTGGCACATTTGAGCAAGGGTAGAGAAGTTGGTGAAATGAAGGAGGTCATTATCACTGTGAAACAGTGACCGAACGCAGGTTACGCTGTGACTAGACTTAGGGTCTCAACATCTGGTCATTTATAAATTTGTTGGTCATGCTCGGCTTCTGTTGGTTCGTGACCAGACTCAGCACAGTGAAAGTGACCAGACGCGCAGGGCATGTGTCCGGTTACGGGTGACGTATGATGATGTGGCATTGGTGGGATGACTAGAGAGGACCGGACGCTGGGCGCATCAGGTCATGTTTGACCGGACGTGTCAGGTCACGGTTTTGTCTCTCTGGATCCTCTTTGGATCTGATCGAACGCTGGGAAGGTGTGGCAGCAGCATGTCTAGTCGTGGTGTGTTGGCTGCAACAGAGCAGGTGAATAGACATGGCGTCTGGCGCGCCTGGTCGTTGATCGTCGTGTCCGATCACAACTTAACCGTGTGGGCGAGACTAGCCATTGAAATTGAACGAAGGAGGTTGAACCAAGGGGCAACATGGTAGGCATCCGTTGACTGGATGCTGGCTGGGTGTGTTCGATCATTTTGATCGGCACGTCCGGTCAGTGTGTGACAGGCTACAGTGAGAGCCCAATGGCTCTATTTGTGGGGGGCCTCTATTTAAGCCCCATGACCGGCTTTAGCTCACTCCTTGGGCCATTTTGCATTGACATAGCAACCTTGTGAGCTTAGCCAAAGTCCTCCCAATCATCTCCATCATTGATTCATCGTCTTTGTGAGATTGGGAGAGAATCCAAGTGCATTGCTTGAGTGATTGCATCTAGAGGCACTTGGTGTTCGTGTTTCGCTGTGGGATTCACTTGTTACTCTTGGTGGTTGCCACCACCTAGATGGCTTGGAGCAGCGAGGATCATCGAGTGGAGGAAGGTGCTTGTCTCCGCCTCCGATCATGGTGATTTTGAGGAGTTCTTGACCTTCCCCGGGTGGAGAGCCAAAAGGTACTCTAGTGGATTGCTCGTGGCTTGTGTGATCCTCATCTTGTGTTGGTTGTGCGGCACCCTATTGAGGGTTTGGTGTGTGATGCCAATTAGCGCGTGAACCTCCAAGTGAGTGAATCACCACAACGAGGACTAGCTTGCCGGCAAGCAAGTGAACCTCGGTAAAAAAATCATTGTGTCATCATTTGATTCCGAGGTGATTGGTCTTTATTGGTATTCATTCTTGTGATTGATTGGTTCATTCCTCGACTCAGCAGTATAATCATCTTGCTCTCTCTCTTTACATTACCGCAAACTAGTTGTCAAGTTCTTTAGTGTAGCTAGTTGTGAGAGCTTGTTAGTTTGGTTGGTGTGGCTCTTTAGTTAGCCTTTGAGAGCACACTAACTTAGTGTAGTAACATAGCCATTGTGTGGATAGAGACTATAGAAACTAGAATTATGGTAGGTGGCTTACATTTTTAGTAGGCTAGCGCAACACTCGCTTCGCCTTATATTTGTCTAATCGGTTTGCTAAGTGTTGTTGTAGAAAATTTTAATAGGCTATTCGCCCCCCTTAAGCCATTAGGACCTTTCAGTTGTTCGTGAGTAACTTAAGTGACCATTGAGATCCGATGGACGGAATTCAAATTGGGGACACGTGACGCCCATCGTATGACTGGACCCTGAGGACCGGACCCTGCTCAGAGTCCGGTCGGCTCTGTGCAGCTCAATGGGTCTTTGGAGATACATCCTTGTGAGCTAAAGCAAAGCACCTCCCACTCATCTCCATCATTGATTCATAATCAAAGTGAGATTGAGAGTGATTCCTAGTGCATTTGCTTGAGTGATTGCATCTATTGGCACTTCGGGATCGTTGTGGCTATGGATTTCTTGTTACTCTTGGTGTTTGTCGACACCTAGACGTCTTGGAGCAATGGAGGAGCATTAGCATGAGTCGGTGATTGTTCATGGCCATCTCTCAGTGATTGTGAGGGGTCTTGTACCTTCCTTGGCGGAGACCCAAAAGGTAACTCTAGTAGATTGTGCATGTCATTGAGCTACCTCACTTGTGGGTAGGTTCTTGCAGCGCCCAAGTGGTGGGCTAGGTGTGTGATACCTATTAGCCACCGAACCACCAAATGTTGGTTGACACAATGAGGACGTAGCTTGCCGGTAAGCAATTGAACCTCGGGATAAATCTTGGTGTCATCTCTTGGTATTCATATTGTGATTCATTGTCTCTTGCTGGTATTGGTAACACTCTCTATCACTTGTATTACATTCATATTCACTTGTGTAGTGGTAGTTGTAGTTTGAGTATAGTAGCTCCCTTGCTAGTTAGTTGATTAGCTTTCTTAGCCTCTTGGTAGTTGTTAGCTATATCAACTAGTGTACTTTAGTGACATAGCTCTTGAGTGCACCTAGAGATCATAGCAACTAGAATTGTTGATATAGGTGGCTTGCAACCTTTGTAAAGCTAGAGCAAAATTGCATTACACCATTTAGTATACTAACCATTTGCTCTAGTGAATTTGTAGAGAATTTTTATAGGCTATTCACCCCCTCTAGCCATTTAGGACCTTTCACAGGGTCTAGAGCCTACGTCTGCTCCTCTAGGCACCGTCGAACCCGCGCACAATGGTCTTGACCCCACAATCACCTAGGTCCGAAGCATGTGCGCCAAACAGCAACCACTAGGGTTAGCCGCCGGACCATGGCTGACGCCCTGGCTAGCCTAGGTCCGGCGCCCCTACTTCATCTCCATTTACTCTATTTCAAGCGCGATCTCTTCTCCCTTGCCTCATGTGCCAACACCAAAGTGTACCCAACACTTGTGCATGTGTGTTAGTATTTTCAAATCATTTTGCAAGGGCCTGTTAGCACACTAGAATCTGAGTGCGTATGCAATGATTAAAACTTCTAGTGTCACTTTGATAGCCGCATTTCACCATGAATTTCTCCTATCCTAAACCCGGTCACACTCTCTATAGTGTCTTAGACTGGCAAAACAAAAATAACCCTATTGCGTATATCTTTGCCTTGAGCCCATTTTTGTTTTTCTCTTTCTTCTTTTCCAAGTTGGAGCACTTTATTTCCATCTTTTGGCCACCTCCATCACCATGAGTGCCATCTTGCTCCATCACTTGGACTTGGACCAACCTATCTCAATCCCACACTTAGAGCATAGGGTTAGTCCATTAGGTTTCTCAATTAGCCAAAACCAAACTAGGGATTTCAGGATGCAACTCCTCAAACTCATTCGAATTAGTTGAATCCTCTGACTCATCGAGAAGTCACTTGTCCCCTCCAACTCCAAATCCATCCCCTGTGCTACTTGTTGCTGCATTTCCTACTCAATCGCCTCTAGCAGCTCCTCATCCATCCACTCTGCTTCCTTGTGTTTGATCAGACCCCTCTAGCAGCTCCCAATTCTCCTTGTGTTTGATTAGACCCTCTGGCAGATCTCTATATAAGTGTATTATAAAAATATATTTAATGATTTATCTGGTGATACTTATTAAGTACCATAAATATTACTCCCTCCGTTCCTTAATATAAGCCATATAGATTTCTAAAGAAAATTCCAAAATAAAGGTACGTATCAGTTTCCACGCCGATTAGTTTGGAAATATTCCCACCGTACATAGCACATGCCCTAACTAATCTCTTAGATTTAGGAAGCAATCTGATTGGGAGAGAGAAGATGGCCTGATTTTTCTTTTTTTCCTCGGTCTCACATCCTTCCCCAAGCCGTGCGTTAATATTGGTGCTAAAAAATATATGGCTTATATTAAGGAACGGAGGGAGTAATAATCTCTTGTATATATTTGATCAAAGTTGAGTATGTTTGACTCCTCGATTACTTCAAAAAAGTATGTTTGACTCGATACATGGGAAAAATATTTAAAAAGGACGAAGAGAGTACCATCTTCATTCCCTTTTATAAAGTGCACATGCATATTAAGAGTCAAACTATAGAAACTTTGTCCAATAATTTGGCTAACGATTTTTAACTATTATAATATAAAAGTTGATATGATGATTAGATTTGTAAGCAATTGTACTAATCACAAATTTATAAGCATAAACAATATAAAATAAATGAATGATGAAAGTGCAATTTAAAAGACCAAGTCATTCCACCCCATGCCTTATAAAACAGAACTAAGGGAGTAGCTAAATGCTTAGGGCTTATTTGGCTGGATTTGTTTCTATCTCAATCCACGTGTATTGAAATGGATTAGAGTGAAACTTAAACTAATCTTTACTCTAATCCACCACACGTGAATTGAGGTGGATACGAGTGCATCCAAATAAAGCCTTAGGCCTTGTTTTATCCACCTTAATCCATGTGTGTTAGGGTAGGTTGGTGTGAAAGTTAGTTCATTGTAGCTAGTGTTTGACTAATAATTCACAAACACAACAATAAATATTAGTACGGAAGGGGGCCTAATAATTCTATTCTAGCCAGTGCTTTGCAATCCTTGGGTTATCAACAGCCTACACAAATATAGTATCAAAGTAGCCTATGCTAGGGGGGGCTAATATTAAAGAGCCAGTTAAGGAAAACAATATCACATGAGACACAAAATTTTACCCCATGACTCGGTGATTTATCGGCCACCTATATATCCATATTAAGGTGAGTCCAAGGATCACTGCTTCTCTATCAACCTCATAAGGTTGCCCCCTCCACTCGAGGGGTTGGTCAACACCCCGTTTTCCACTAGAGTGATTCTTTTGCCTCTCTGGTGGGGTAGTGTGACAACCTGGTTGTTACTAGAGCATTTTCATTAGCATCATAAGCATCATCGGTAATTTAACTTCAGTTTCTGTGGGGTCGTGTAACAACACGTTGCATGTATGTTTCCATTAACCTCTCTCATGCATGGCAATCCTCCAAATAAGAAGATACTGCATCTGATTTTACTCACTGATATGTGCCAAAACCATTTGCACCCGTTACCATATGTATGTTTCTACTCTGCAATACATCCAACTCTAAAATAAGTATTAGTATTCTCTCCATCCACGAAAGAATATAATTCTCTCTTTTTGATAAGTCAAGCCATTCAAATTTTGACTGAATTTATATAAAAAACACTAGCATTCATGATACAAAATAAGTATCATTAGGTTAGTTATGGAATATATTTTTATAATAAATTTATTTAAAGACATAAATATTAATACTATTTACTATAAACTTAGTCAAACTTATACTAGTTTGACCGGCACGCTTTCCATAATTGCATTCTTTTGCGGATAGAGGGAGTATCTCGATGATTTAGGGCCTGATTGGTTGGCTACCAAAATTTGTCATGCCTAAGATTTGGCAAGAAAAAGGCCAAAACTTCGACTAAAATATTTGTCATGAATTTGGCATGCCAATTGTGAGATATTGGGAAATTTTAGTACCAAGTCAAATGGCTGCTAAAATTTTGGCTTGCCTTAGTTTTGGCAACAAAATTTTGACAACCAACCAATCACGCTCTCATTTTGCACATGTGCCTCCCGTCCTGGACCAAATATCTTGCCATAAGCTATTCGTCTACTCATTTAGAGGTAAGCTTCTAAGATTATACGGAGTATATCGTTGTTTGCACAGTTAGGGCCTTGGAATGGTAGAATTCTACTAAAATCAGGTCACTTCCAATGAAAAATACAGAAAACAGAAAAACAAAATACCGACCTTAAATCTAAGTCGAAATAGCCACTCGAAATGCACAAAACTTTCAAATACTGACACGTGGCTGATGAAAACAAAACAAAACACTACCAGCACCTGCAGTGCTACGATGGGGAGACGTGGCTCTATCCCAGCCGCAGGAGGGTCCCACAAACCACCGACCGCCGCTCGGTGCTTGGAAATTTCGCTGCCCGCTCTGCCCTCGCAAACCACCGCAGGCTGCAGCCCCGCACCGCCGCGGCCAGAACGAGCCGGCCACCTCTCCCTCCCCGGCTCCCCGCTCCGAACGCATGAACCTGGTGATGATTGCAGTCTACATTCCTTCCCCGCCGCCGCCTACCTATAACTAGGCCTCCGCCAGCGTGGGGCAGCCCCCACCCCCCCCCCCCCCCCCCCCCCCCCCCCCCCCCCCCCCCCCCCCCCCCCCCCCCCCCCAAGAAGTAGCAGCAGCGGCGAGGGTGAGGGGCAGGACTGCGAGGCGGGCTGGGCGGCGCGCAGGGGCCCCTCGCGGAGCTCGAAGAAACCGCAGGATTTCGCCGCGGAGCTACATTGTGCGGGGGTTCGAGGTGCGTTCTTCTTCTCCGCACAATTTTCGGGGGATTCTTTGCCTTGATTCTGCTGTTCCGTTCCGGGGTTTTCGGAGGCGTTGCTGGGAAATTTCTCTGGTTCGTGCGGAACCCGATCGAATTGTCTCTGTGGGTTTGGAATTTTGGTGGTGAGGCGAGCGTTCGTGGATTCCGTGGTTCTGCTTCGACTGCTAATTCCGTTTCTTGCGACCTTGTTTCAGTGATCAAGCCATCGGCATTCGCTGCGCAACCTGCGCGCGACGCGCGTCTGGCTTGTTTGGAAACCTCTGCCCTTGGGGACACGAACAAAGGACTCGAACGATTCCAGGTACAGAATGCAGACGGGAACCGCCCTCAATTCGCAAAACTGCATTAGGTAGACTAAGTCTGTGGTTAGTTTTTGGTTGATTCGCGTCTAGCAACTAGCATCGCACTATGGTTTTACTCTCTGATGATTCCTTGCTGTACCTTGGAATGAATTCTGATAAGCAATCTTCGTGAACACTTCACAAGTTGCTGTAAACTTAGTTGCATACTCACTGTCTTTCTGAAGTGACTACTACATTGTAATGATTCATCATGTGGCTCTGCGTGAATTGGTGATTTGTTTTTGTGGTTCTTGGTAGGAGTTGACATTGATAAAAATTCAGAGATTTCGTGCAGGATTTGATTCAGTGGAATACCGTGCCAATGGCACGTTCGAGAAAAAAAAAGATTTGATTCAGTGGTATCTCTGGGGGTGGTGATGAGTCTTTGGTATTATTTGTTCTGCTTAGGCATTAATATTTTTTGTTGTTATATGTTTCAGTGTCAAGCCCTGGCTGCACTCTGCATCCTGATTGTGGACATTCGTTTGGCTTTCTCTTCTCATTAATCTGATTCTGAGTTCGCATGTCAATGCAATTATTAAAGCAAGCCATTGCCTTTCCCTTAATATATGATCAAATGACTGTTTTTGTGGAAATGCTTAAAAGCAGCAGCAGGCAATTAATTGATTCTATAGCATCAAATTATGTTCTTGCCTTCTTGGTCTCTGATATCTTCAATTCATCTCTGAACTTGAGAAGGGCAGGCCTGGTGCAGTGGTGAGAGCTGTCTTACTGAGTCATCAGGTCGTGGGTTCGAAGCAGCCTCTCCACAGATTTTGTGGGGGAAAGGCTTGTCTCGGTTTATCCCTTCCCCAGACCCCACTCATGTGGGAGCCTCCGGCACTGGGTCTGCCCTGCCCATCTCTGAACTTGCATAGATGATTCAGAAACTGTTGGCAAGTCTGTTACATGATTGCTTTTTCTAGTCTAGCTACTAGCATCTCGCTGTGTTCTTAGTCCCTGATACCTTGCAATAAATTCTGATTTTACAATGCCCATGGCCATTTCACAGATTGTTGCAAGTAGTTATTTATGGACGTTTTTGTCTTCCTTGAACACTTCTGACTCAGTGCTTGCACAAATGATCCAAAAAAGCAATAATTAGGAAAGTGTTCTGGTTCATCTTTAAATTTCTTAGTGCTACATTGCATGATTCATCGAGTAGCTCTATGTCAAGTGATCTTGTCTTTCTATTTACTATATTATCTGATCGATGCTAGCTGTGTTTGCAAATGCTTCAAAGAAGCAAGCACTAGTGACTAGTGTGCTTATGTTATTATCTTAATGTTCTGTTTCCTACTTATTTCTGCTATGCATTGATTCAGATATGCCATCCAGAAGGCCTCACAAGCACTGCTGTAAAGTATGCAGCAAGAAATTCCTTTCAGGGAAAGCTCTTGGAGGCCACATGTCGTGCCACCGGCATGCTGGCAAGCAGCCAAAGGGCACACCTAGCCCTCCTGCCATTGTCGTCGATCTGCCTGTGTTGCTGCTGGGTCCCAGTGATGAGAAGCCTTCACCGTCATCTTTGGAATCTCAATGCCTGCACTGCTCAAAGGTGTTCTCTTCCTGCCAATCTCCTAGGGGGAACATGGGGATGCACAGTGAGAAGAAGGTGATGGCCAAGCCTGATGAAGAACCTGAACCAGCTGGGTTGATGGAAGCTTGGGCCAATGCTAATGGTGATCACGGGCACAATGTGATGCTATTTTCTCCAGTGAAGCGTAAGCGATCAAAGAGGGGGATGCCAGTCCTCAATTCAGAGATGAATGCTGCAGCTGCTCTCTTGATGCTTGCAGAGCATTCTGACAAGACTTATGCTTATGAGGATTGCTGTGGGGGAGATAAGGATGACAACATTTCAACACCCATGGTGTTGAAGGAGGTAAATCTGAATGCTTTTCAGCAGCTGGATCAATCTGATGAGTTCACAAACAGTGCGAGGCTGAAATCTGACAAGAATCCAGCTTATGATGGTTTCTATGAACACTGTGAGAAGGAAAACAGTTTGAATTTGGCCGCTGATGCTCCCAAGAAGGAAGTGCTGCTGGATCTGTTTGATTACGAGATGGATGTAGAAGCTGAGTTCATGAAGCCAGGGGCTGACATTTCAGTCGAGGATTTGAAGTCCAGTTTGAATTTGGTTGCTGATGCTCCCCAGAAGGAAGTGCTGCTGAATGTGTTTGATCATGGGATGGATGTAGATGCTGAGTTCATGAAGCCAGGGGCTGACATTTCAGTTGAGGAGTTGAAGTCCAGTGACCTTTCAGCTGCAATGAACAGCAAGAGGCACCAGTGCAAGGTCTGGAAAGTTATTGAGGTCAGGGCAGGCATTGGGAGGCCACCTGACATTACACTTACACTTTGAGAAGAAAAACAAGTTGAGTTTGGTTGCTGATGTTCCAAAGGAGGTTTTTTTGAATGCATTTGATAATGAGGTTAACGCAGATGTTGAGTTCATGACGCCAGGGGGGCTGCATTTTCAGTGGAGTTGGAATCAAGTGACATTTCAGCTGCAGTGAACGTCAAGAAACACCAGTGCAAGGTCTGTGGAAAGTTACTAGGGTCAGGGCGTGCTTTAGGAGGACACGAGGTTACACTATGTTCGGAAATGCAATCTTCACCAAGAGGTTGCTGATTGTCCTGATTCTGTTATGATGGAAGACCAAATGCAGAAGCTTGAATTGGACTCTCCCATTTTTTATCGATGGAGACCACATTCACATGGTAGAAAATCTGATTCTGAGCCATAGTGTGTGCTGAGCATCCTTCAGCAGGCTGTGTGGGCCTGTGGCCAAAGCTGGTTCCACATGTTGTCCAAAACAGATACCTATTCAGTTACTGATAGGTTCATTAGTAGTTAGGAAACTAAAGAATTCCATCTGCTGTAGATAGTAGAGATTTTGATACTGATACTTTCTTCTCTTGGTCAACAAATTTTGCTGGATAGGAAGGCAAGGATCTTAAGTCACTGCCTGGTTGCGGAACAGTGTAGCAGGTAATGCGTGGTAGCATGCAGTGTAATGCAATTCAATGCATGAGCTTGGGATAGGTCTGAAGCTCCCTGACAGTTGTCCTTGGCTGTACATTGATATTCTTCTGTACATACCTATACAGAGCATATTCTTGTCTTGAAATGATAGTTCAATAAAAAGATCTGGATGGGAATTTGTACAATCTAGCTGTCTTTTATCCATTCTCCTTTTGGACTAGGCAACATTCAGTGCTTTTTGAGTGTTATGCTTGTGTTTGTCTCTTCCATTCTGGTTGTTCCGCACTCTGCTTGTGAGTTGTTCTTGTTCTGGGTGTGACTAATGAAATTTGAATCTGACGATCCTAGTTACCCATGGTGTGCGACAAGCAGCCTTCAGCAGGTAAAACTGGTTCCGGGTGTATCCTGGCAGTCTGACAGACTGAGAGGTACATTTGATTTAGTTCATCAGTTATAGTATGCTCTCCTAAAAAAAATCAGTTATAGTATGCAGATGCAGATGCAGTATGCTAATCAGGTAGAAACCCAAAAAGTAATTACTCCAAAAGAACTCCATTTATATGGATATTAGCAGCTTTCTTGATAATTGATGTTGACAATTTTGGCCAACAACGTACTACTTTGGACAGGGAAGGCCAGTGTCAAAAGTCACTGCTTGGGAAGAGCAGGGTTACGTCAGTTCCTTGCTGCAGAATAGTGCCCTCAGTTCTGCTCAGTTGCATTCACTCGTTTTAGTACTAGCGTTCGGAAGCTCTCAACAAATTTTGCTGTGGTTGTACTTGTACATCATACATTCTGTAAATACTACTAATAGGCAGAGCATATATAGCGAATGGGGCCTGTGCAACCTTCCTTTCTATCCTGTTCAGTTCTGGGCCTGTTTCGTTGCCGTGGTAGCATGGCAGATGATTGAGCTTTTCTGATTGTTTTTACTTCGGTTGCTGTTTTCATTTCGCTGAATGTGGGCCGGCATCCACCAGTTCATACGAGTTGGCTCTAGATGGCGGCCCACATGACTGTCAAGTGATGCTTCCTTTTTTAGTTCATCTCAGCTCAGGTCATGCCGTCATGGGCCCAGGAATCTCATATTTTATTTGTATAGACACTGCTCCCTCCGTCCCAATATATCTGTCGTTTTCGATGTCCGTGCCACGACTTTGACTCAATTTGTACAAAAATATGTGCAACATTTGTGTCTCCAAATAAATTTGTTAAAAAACTATATTCAAAGATCTTTCCAATGATGCTAATTATGTATCATAAATAATAATATTTTTTAATATATATTTTGTTAAAGTTGTTTCTCGGGAAGCGAGAACGACAGATATTCTGGGACGGAGGGAGTATCATACTAGTAGGTACAATAACATTTGTATCCAACTTTAGATCTCTTTTATTTAAAAAAAAACTGTACATGAGATACAACATGTGGGGCCATCATGTATTCATGTAGCTTGCCCATGCCCACGTCTATGGCCTACTTGTAGAGGGGGTGGCATTGTTATAAGGAACTGTTGCTCCCTGATTGAATCATACCGAAATCTCTTCAGTATTTTAGCTGAAAAAAACAAGAGAAAATAAGTTCTCAGGCTAAGCTAAGGGGAAAACGGGTGGATAGTGTTGCGGCATGGATCGTATGGTATGTACCAGTTTTGCACGAGACGGGCATGATCGCAGCCAAACTGAACCCAAAAAATAAAGTTAGGCCTTCGAAGAAAAAAAAAACCGAAACTATTATGCGTATGCACAAGAATGGGATCACCTGCTCTCCTTCTCCTGCCTCAGGCATCTCAGTAGAGACTCCGACCCTACAAAGGAGAGTAAATATATGCCAAGGAGTACAGAAACATCAATAATTCCCCAAGAGAGCTAAAGTAATTCCAGCAACCACAAAAGATGCAGTTAATAGTTCTATTAACTGCAACAATACAAAATAGAAAAATACAGGAAAAGTGCAAGAATGAGGTTAAGGGAACAGGTTTGGTGCATGCACACATTGTCCCAATGTTTGTATGTCCATAAAATATACAGTTAACACATTTACATCAGTAGACTGAAAGTCATGTGCCCTCTACCAAAAATTATCAGAAAACCATGGGAAGCCATCAGGTTCAGGCACTCAGGCCGTGTTTGGGTGGTGATGTTGCCACCACATATCCGACTTGGGACACCTGGCGCTAGGTTCAACTACCTGGCTAGGCAGTGCCCGGGAGACTATGATCCAAACATGCCGTCAGTATCAGTTTTGAATGTGCTTATCAATGTTATTCTTGGTAACCAGGCCAAAAGGACTTGTGAAGGCAGAGGGGACCTCACTAATATATCCAGGTAAACAATAGCAGGCAGGAACATATATATGTACTAACTGAAGTTCTGAAAAGATAGCATTGCAAAAGCTATGATAATAGTGCATATATCTGGAAATTGGCTTGTTTCAGCTGTTCAGCATCTTCAAATTAACTCTGTGTGATATGAACTGTGGTTAGGTTTCAGTTTGTGGCTGTGCAACATGTGAACTTTGGTTAGGTTTCAGTTTCATGGGATCTGAATTTTTGTAGGAGGGCTGAGCAAAGTATTTTCAATGTCAATGCTGGTAGGAAGGTGTAAGGAGCTTGTGATGTGGAGGCGGTGGACGTCACAGTATATCGGAATTAGAGACATCAGGCACGAAGATATTGGCAATTTGATTTGACAGGCAAGGTATGTAGCATTGTGCAATAGTAGATATGTAAATACATATTTACTGTACTAAATTGGCTTGTATAAGGTGTGCATCTTCAAACTAAACACATTCGCCCTTTATCAAGATTGTGACTGCGTCTGTGCACAAGTCTAGAATTTTCCATCTTTAATTTTAAAGTCAAGATCGTGACTATGCAGGATGTGAACTCTGGTGTTGGCACAAGGGGAATCAAATCAGCAACAAGGTAACAAGGAGCTGTAAGAGAAAGATGCTTACGACTGCTTGAGGGATCGTACTGTCATACATGGACGAAGTGGGATGAGCGCATGAGCAACTCGTTTGGCGAGTCAGGCATTGCAAAGTTACTGCATTCCACAACCTTCCTCTGCCGCAGGTCCACGGCAAAGATGCAGGAGCCGAGGAAGAAGAAGAGCTTGTCAGGGTCTTCCGGGTGGAGCAGCGCAAGCGCAGGGACGCTCCCCGGCAACATGATGTCCAGGTAGCTCTCGTCGGCCCAGACGTCGGCCAAGGCCACGTGGCGCTCGGGATTCCATTTCCCCGACGACTAGACGAGCGCCCACGTGCTCACCACCGGCGCGTCGGGGCTGCCATGGATCTGCACGAACCTCAGCATCCCGCCGCTCACTCTCACGCAGCGGTGAGCGCCGCCGTTTGCAGAAAGCACCGGCAGCTGGTCGCCGACTGACGGGAGCGGGACGTGGAGCAGCTCCGGCGTGTCGGCGAAGGGGTCACAGGAGAGGAGGCCGTACGAGAGGTCCACCCACCAGAGCATCCGGCCGTGGGAGATGACGCCCTCGCCGCGCCACTCCCGGTGCAGCGGGGGCGAGTAGGCGAGCTCCTTCTCGACCCACCTGTACTGCCCCACCGTGTAGGAGAGGAGCAAAGCGCCACCAGTGCCGTCGCCGGCGGGCTGGAGCTCGGCGACCACGCAGCTGCCGCCCCTCGCCATGAGGCCTAACTTGTTGCCGTGGATGCCCACGGTGCGATTGTGCTCGCGGAGGCAGGTGTCCTCGCCGGTGCGCGCGTCGTCGCAGAGGTGGTAGGTGACCCAGGAGTTGGTGCCCTCAGGCTCCGTGGCACAGAGGAGAATGAGGCCGGAGGAGTCCGCGGCGGCGACGTAGGGGTAGCAGCAGAGGGAGGACGGGGAGGAGACGCGGTAAGGCACGGTGAGGACGGATGCGCGCGGGGGCTCGGCGTAGGTGCGCTTCGCCTTCTTGTCCTTCACGGCGTCATGGCAGGATCGGGCAAGAGGAATTCGATGGTTCAGGAGATGGAAAGCGCTGTGGCGGCGGCCTTGCGGGGGATCCGGGGAAAAGGAAGGGGAAAGAGGCAAATCGTGTCTTTGGTTATTTTCGTGTAGATTGTTCAGTTTGTTACCTGAAACTTGATCTATAGGTATAAGTTGAGATTTAATCACAATCCAGAAAAATCTAAATTTTGTTATTTTCGTATAAATTTGTACAAAACGAGTTTGCATGTCAACTTTTGTAAATAGATGTACCATAGGTGTATCATTTTATTTCTTTCATTCACTATAAAAACCCATAAATATATTTTTCTAGCGAGTCTTCACGTCACTACAGTCTACTTGAGATATGGTTTGCAATAAATATTTTTCGAGTCCATAAATGTAAAACTTCCAAACTAATATCATCTCTAAAGTACACCTGGACCCACTCGAGTATTAAACCCAAATACACGATACACGTGAGCTGCAGGCTCCGTGCACCCTACCTCTCTCTAGTGACCTATTTTCACAACACAGCGATACCTCTTAGCGCTAGACAACGCAGCAGCCTCCATCGACCACCATCTTTCACCACGAGTACTGATGATGGTCATCTAGTACCATCACGTCTTCTTACATCGCCAGTGTCAACGCCCTCCCCTTCACTACATCCAACCCAAAAGGCCTCCTATTCCACCCCGGCCCCTCTCCTCTACTCATTTTGTTTGGTCACCACGCCACCCACTGTCTTCTTTATGTACCTATATATACCGGATATATGTTTAGCATGAGACCCTAACCTCATTGAAACTAGTTAGTAGTAAGATGTCGTCTCAAAGAGACCTCTCGTTTTTTCCAAACACCATTGAGGGGAAACCCTAACTCTGGTTATCTGGAGCCGGTGGTGGCGGCATGATCGACATCGCGTCCTTGAGGGCGCCACCATTGAGGGGCCAGCTCAGACCTACCACAACTTCTTTCTTGCAGGGTCCTCCTTGCACTCCCTATACTAGGGCACAAGCTATTTGCTGGATGGTGTCTGTTGCCGGTGTCCTAGCGCTTACGTCCTCTAGGTTCCTTGATTGCATCCTCTCACTATATACCGGGTTAGAGAGACCATGGCCCCCTCTCTTGGATCTCCTCGTTCTCCAATCATCGGTCCTCCCTCCATGGAGGTTTCCTCCCCCCTAGGGGTGTTGGCGGGTGGTGATTGCATCCCGGATGTGCTCCATAGCGATGTATATCACCGGCTGTCGTTTGTCAACCTCGACTCAATGCCCAATAGTCGCATGTGGAGTGGAGATCTCTAGAGCATCGCCACTTAGTGGCTCACTTTTTAGCATCCAACATCATGCCTCTACAGTGGGAGTCTATGTCTCAACCTTTGTAGCATTGTGGTTCCTCCTCTTGTGTTGTTTGTGAGTGCTTCATTGATGTAGTTGGTATTGTTTTGTGTTCTTCTCTCACCCTCTCGTTGGTACCTCTAGGCTCATGACCCCAACATTGTACTGGGTGCCTGGCGCCTTCCATTACCGGCGTAGCTGAAATTAGTAGGAAATTATTCAGGTGCAGACTATCGTCCCCACGGTGAATTCTTAAAACAAACAAATTTATATAAAAATGTACTATTATTTATGATGTATAATAACAGGCGCGAAGAAGCTACGTGGACTCATCGGGGTCGGCCGACCCCGACAGTTCTTCGGTCGCTCTTTGTACCCAGGATTTTTTTTACCCGCATAGACCCCAGTAAAAAAATATATTGGACCCCGTTAGATTGGCAGCCCAGCAGGCTACTACAGCACCAAAAGTCCATCTCCTCATCTCCCCAACCCATTAGTGATCAATCGATCCATTCGCATCAGCAGCCTAGAAGGCCATACGTGCATACTTTCCTTGCCCTTTCCTCCGGCCGCCGCTACAGGCTGTCGCTGGTCGCCCTTCCGACATCATGATTCTCATCTTCTCTCACAGCGCAAAATCCTCCTAGCGGTAATTGCAGATTGGGTGCCTGGCCGGCCGCCGGATGGAATACGAGTGACGACTTTGCCGGCGGCCTCTAGAGAGAAGTTCTCTACTTATCTCCTCTCTCTCAAGCACCTGAACGAGCTGAGGTAAGTTTTGATACCCAATCTTCATCAATTGGTAGTTGACGATCAAGTATGAAACGTGGAGTCTTAGAGTTTTATTTTTTCAGCTCAGTTAGTACATTGTGTTGCTTCTTCAGTAGCAGTAAAGAACGTACTCTTTTATTCAAGCAGGATGCCAGGTATCTAGAAGACTTTTAACAATATAGGCGTGGCCGTGCATTAGTATCCATCAGCTTTAATTTAGTATACTATTTGTCTATGTGGCTAATTTGATAGGCAATCACATCTTGCTAGGTTGATGGTTGTTAAAAAAAACATCTAGTTTTTCCTTTAGTCTATCGGTTTGTCAAGCTAGTACTAGTTGTTCCTATCACCACACACCACTCCATTGGTCAAGAGTGTTTTCAGCAATGAAAATTGTGAAGACTATTACTAAGAAGTTGACAAATTTATGAATGATTGTATTATATACTTCGTAGAACACGTATTCCTAGCCACAGTTCCAATTAACGTTGTGATAGTTTACTTTCACAAGATCATCATAGCCGTAGAGACAAACCTTATCAATTTGATATAGCGTAATATTATATTATCATAACCTATGAATTAGCACTTAGTAGCATGAGTATTGACCCCGGTGACGATTTATCTTGGCTTTGCCTCTTAGATTGAGCATTGAGTATACTTTTATAATAAACTTATTTGATATACAAGTGTTGATAATATTTTCGATATTCCTAATCAATTTTTTTAAAAGTATGATTCCTCAAGAAGCGAGTCGTGTGTTTATTCCAGGACGGAAGGAGTAAGACTCTATTTAGTTCCATTTGCTGTGGCAAAAAAATAGCCCCTAAACTTTTGCTGCTAAACTTTAGTCTTGCTTGAGGTGTTTAGATGCATGGCAAAAGTTTGGCTAAAAGTGCAAAATGAGGTGTCCTTCACACCCCCAATGCTTTTAGCTCAGTTTTGTACCTCTTGAGGTGCAAATGGCAAAACTTTAGCCCCACCCCCACTTTTGCTCACTTTTAGCCCATCTATTTAGATCCATTTGTTTAAAACATGGGCTAAAAGTGCTGGGCAAAAGTTTTGTCCAAGGAAATAAACAGCCCCTAAGTCTGCTGTAACATGTCATGCCTGGGTGGCTTCTACCACATAGTATTTAACACAAAAAAACGTTTACGCGCCTGCTATAGATGGCCAACGGGCCGGCACGACACACCGTGCCTCCCGGGCCGTGCCTCACCGGCCCACGGGCCTGGCCTCCGGCCCAGGCACGGCCCTATGGGCCGATTTCCGTGCCGTGCCGGCCCGCGAGGCACGGTCAGAATCACGGGCCGTGCCAGCCCAAGGCCCACGAGAGAGGGAAGGGGAGAGCAGGAGGCAGGGCGCCTCCGACGAGCTCAACTGCTCCGTGCGGCTCCACCGCCGCCGCTGCATCCCCACGTGGTTTCGGCGTCCCCGTACCATGCCGCCGCCGGATCTGACCAGGGAGGAGGCCCATCCCCGCGCCGCGCTCCTGGACCGGATCCATCGCCGAGGAGCGAGGCCGTGACGCAGCACAGGAGCAGCGCGAGGAGGTGCGCCGCCGCCACAGCCTCGCCACCGCACCACCACGCCACCGCAGCCGCCTCCCGCCATGGCACCACAGATCTGCGTGCCGACAGGCCGGATCCGGCCAAGGGGACGACGGATTCGGGCATGGCTGGGGCCGGAATCCCGCCGCCGGCTGCCACCCCATGCAGACCTCCACCATGGCCAGAATCCCTAGCTCAGGAGCACCTCTCGGAGGGAGAGAGAGAGAGAGGAGGGAGGAGAAGGGGGAAGACCCAGCCGGCCTTGAGCTCCGGCGGCGGCCGGGGATGAGAGCGCTGGGAGGCTCGGAGGCGGGGGGAAGAGTGGAGGCCGGCCTTGGGGAGGGGAGGAGTGGAGGCTGGCCTTAGGGTTCGGGGGTGGGAGAGCGCTGGGAGGCTCCGAGCGTGGGGTTGCGCCGCTGCGGCGCTGCGCGGGGGAGAGATGTGCGGGATGCGGCTTATATATGAGGAGGGGAGGGAGGCCAGCTGGGCCGGCCAGTGGGGAGGGGAGGAGCGAGGAGGGGGCGCGGGGAGGCGGCAGGCCGGGCCGCCAGCTCTGTAGCGGGCCATGCCGTGCCGGCCCACCTGCTCCTCCGGGCCGTGCCAGCCTAGGCCCGCCAGCCGCCGGGCTGGACCGTGCTGGGGCCGGGCCAAAAAATGGGCCTTGGGCTGGGCCGACGAGCTCGGGCTGCATGGCCAACTATGGCGCCCGCAGCTCTTGTGGGGTACACACCTTATCCAATCTATACGCACACGGAGAGTTGCGAACTCAAATGAGAAATAAAGAAAAACGCCAAAAGAGATCCTTGTACAGTATGTAGAAAGACACGTCGAAAGTCTTGTCAAATGTAAGCTCTGGTAAATCAATTCATCCATCCCCATTGAAAAGAGTTGTTGCTGAATTTGCGCCATGCATAAATCGTGCAAGCTGTGAATGCTGAAAAGAGGACGGATACTAGCACCACGATGAGTACTTTCGGGAATGGGTGCTCGGCTACCATAAGGAACACTCCGGTCGTTAGTTGCGGCAGCACGACAGCGATACAAACCAAGGATGTCCCCTACAATAATATAAGGTTTGTTAAAACCTAAGTAATAATATTATATTCTCTCCGGTCCATTTTATTTGACGCAAGTTAGAATCATAGATTACACTTTGATCATTTATTTACTTTATATTATATTATTTATGCTTATAAACTTATAATCATGAGATAGTATAATTCCGTACAAACCTAATCATATAAAGTTTGTATTATAATAGCTAAAAATTATTAGCCTAATCATTGGTTAAAGTTTTTAAAGTTTGAATCTTAATATGTGTGTGCGTCAGATAAAATGGACCGGAGGGAGTATAAACTTAGGAGTAGATTCTTGGAGATGGTTATGTACTATGTATGTATGTATGTATGAATGAATATAAAAGATAGTAGTGTATGCTGTCTGATAGATTACTTACCAGTTACCACATCTGATGAGGATGGCTCCTCCAAGGGAGCATCCGCTGCTTGTCTTGGGGATACAGATACGTTGAGGTTCACATTTACGCTAGCTGCTGGTTGCGGGAATAATGCATCGGGATAACCCACGTAATTTACTAGGGTTGCACCTGCGGCTCTTGATTCTTCTGAGCTCGGCGACGTTGTGCAGACCTTCTTCATCTCTTGATACTGATACACATCGTCGAAGTACGCTCCCGACCCACCAGCAGTACCTCGCTAGCAAACGCAGGCGGTAGGGCCTCGGCTGGTATTAAAGCCGACTGAAACTATTTTATTGTGAGAGAAAAATATTGTAGATTCTAGCTGATAAATCGACTGATAAGTTTAAACGAACAGGCCTGCTCTGTTAGCCTCGGTGACGACGACGGTGGAGCAGTGTGACCGACAGATGCAGCATCGGAGGTCGTTGTGGAAGAAGCGGATGCTGGCTGCGCAGCGGACGCAGACCTCCCGGTGGCGCACGGGTACAGCGCCACCCATTCCATGGGCTCCATGCACACCACGCAGATGGGTTCTTCTTCTTCAGCTTCGATGTCGATGACGACATGCGCCATGTTAGCTTCTTATATTACACAATCGAATAATCGATCGATGGATCCACCACGGCGTTTAGCTGGTGCACAGCACAGAACGCGGAGATGTCGAGATATGATGTGATTCGTTCCAGCCAGGGTGCCCACACGCGTACACATACATATATATATAAGCGATCGATCATTTGGTGCTCCGCGCCTCCGTGGAGGGTGGGTACGTGGGGGAGTGCAAGCGGATTATATATTCTTCGTATATACCCTAAATGTTTGTCGTCATGATTTACTTACTGATAACTTTGACTCGATTTATAGAAAATACATATAATATTTTATCTCTAAATAAATTTATTAAAAAACTAGATTCAAATATCTATCAATGATACTAATTATGTATCATAAATATTAATATTTTTTAATATATATTTACTCAAAGTTGTTTCTCGGAAACGAAATTGACTCGAATAGTCGGACACGGACTCGCACGCCGCCGCTGGCTTCCGCACGTGTAGCATATCGATCTGGGCCGTTGAGGCGAAGGCATACTGTGTGTTATGGGTGCAGATGTACCACCTGATTTTTTTTCACCTTATAATACTCAGGTTTTGGCCCTATATGCACCGCCCAAAGCCTAATAAACTGCACCACCCACAGCCCAGCAGCCCAGCTAACGTGGATCAAGGAAGCCAGGAAAGATATTGATTGTCTCGTAATTTCTAGCTTCGTCACTTCGTTTTCCGTCGCGGCTAGCATTCACGACTCCGCGCCGTTTCGTCTCGCTTCCCTCATCCCTCTCCCTCACGCATCACGCATCACGCATCCACCAGGAGCCGGCAAGCTCCGTGAATCCGATCCGAGCGGACAGCGGAGCACAGGCCAGAGGCGACCACAGCGGCTCCCCAGTCCCCATCACGGCTGCACGGCATCACCCAACAAGCGAGAACAATATTTTAAGGTAAGATTAGATGCCGTTTCATGTTTTCTTTTTCTCTTTCTCAAATTAATCTGATTTTCATATACAATTAGAGCTCGAACTGTGTCCCATCGTTAGGCTATTTAGGTTGCAGACATGCAATAGTGCAGTACATATTTACGCTCCTTTTATATGTGTTAATGGCAGGCTAATTGATGGAACGACTTTACAAAAGGAAAGTGAGTCCTTTGTATCCGTGTTCCGGCATTTCTTACGACCTTTCCTCTTAATGAAAAACGGGTAAAAAACTGGTCGCGAAAAAAAAGGAAAGCACCAGAGCCTGGTAATACCAATAATCTTTGGAATTCTTGTTTGGATGATATCAATTGGGAGGAGGAGATTAAATATGATCTAGGATTAAGGAAACAAATTGATGATTACCATCCTAATCTCAGAGAGAGAGTGTGAGAAGGAAGTACTTAGAGAATAGGCCTTGCCAACCTCGTACACTTGATTTTCCTGTGACATATATTGGAGGAGCTATGAGAAAGTTTGTTCCAGAATGGTTTGATGAGTTTGATTGGCTTGAATACAGTGAGTCCAAAGATAGATCATATTATTTTTGTTGTTTCTTATGTGAAAGATGATGATAGGTTCTCTAACCTACAAACTATTGCTGAGCTTTCTCAAAGAATGGTGGAGACTAGAAAACATGAACGACATCCATTAGTTTATCGACTCATGAGGCTTGTACTAGTGTTGCCGGTTGCAACTGCTATAGCTGAGAGGATTTTCTTCGGCATGAAGATTGTGAAGACAAATTTGCGCAATCGCATTGGTGATGAATTTATGAATAATTGCCTTATTTGCTATGTGGAGAAAGAAGAGATGATGAATGGTTCGTCGCTTCATGAAAATACAAGGATGTAGATTTCAAGATGAAGATTAAAGGTAACTGGTTATATTTATTTTCATTTGTTCATTATTTGGTTGAAAAATGAGATTTTAACCATAAGTCATTTTTTTTCTTTTTTTAGGCCATCAAATTGTCGAAGATGTTCAGGATTTGAAGTTAAACGATGTATTTAGCCTCTGTTGATGTTTTTGGCCATCCTAATGTTATTTATTTTTGGTAAACCTCTTAATCACTTATTTGTAGTTGCACCATCCTTTATTTTGCTCTAGTTTCGTCACTGGGCGGGCCATAAACCCAAATACACAATACACATGAGCTGCAGGCTCCGTGCACCCTACCTTTCTCTAATGACCTATTTTCACAACACAGCGACACCTCTTAGTGAAAGACAATGCAACAGCCTCCATCGACCATTGTCTTCCACCATGAGTACCGATGATGGCCGTCCTCCCCACCACTACATCCAACCCAAAAGGCCTTCCATTGCACCCCGGCCCCTCTTCTCTACTCAGTTTGTTTGGTCGCCGCACCGCCCACTGTCTTCTTTATGTACCTGTATATATCGGATATATGTTCAGCATGAGGCCCTAACCTCATTGAAACTAGCTAGTAGTGAGATGTGGTCTCGAAGAGAACTCTCGTTTTTGCGATCTCAATGTGATCCAAGGCGAGCAAATTGAACCTAAAAAACATCTAATATTAGGAAAATTTTGAAAAAAAAGCACACCATGTATATAACCGTTTGTAGCACAGAACCACATATTATATGTTTTTTGCACAAAGCCACATGTTTATGCGCATAGCAACCCAAAAAAACATAATGTTTTAGCAAAACTTCAATGCAAATGATCACATATCAGACGCCGAAATGGCTTGACGTCCAAGTGTTGAATGGATGGCCTACTAGTTGGACGACTCCATCCCCTTCAACTTCGTAGTTCTTTATCTAGCTAGCTAGGGTCAAGCTAGTGGCTTGTTGTGGTCTGCGGAGACTTGCGGTGCTGGAGTATGCATGAAGAGCACTCAGTTTGTGAGGAAACGGTGCAGCTTCCTGACTAGGCTAATTTGGAGACTTACGAAAGCCTATGGTTTGGATGAATTAAGTGAGAATTTGTTCGGTCGCACTTTAATTCACCTCAATCCATATGCATTGGACTAATACATGATGGACTATAGTATATTAGAGTTAAACAAGACTTGAAATTAATTGTTGTAAAAGATTACTTGACCAAAATTCATATCTTTCTATTAGTTTGTTCTGCTAATTTGAGGCCTGTTTCAATTAATCTTGATGTTGTATATTTTGTTTCGGAGCAGGTGATTTACTCATTTAACTGAATTATACTATGTGAATCAATGATCATGGTAGTCTAACATCCATGTACTAATAATTTCTACACTTGCAAGCATCTCTGTAACCTTTTTTTGGTGACGTATATTTATCAACGATTTTTGTACTTTAATATAAAAAGTATCTTCATTTGGAACCCTAAAAAATGATATGATTTTTCTAAGGCGACAAGAATTGTACGTGATTAATATGCTGCTGAAATTTTATATTATTTCTTTCTTAATGACCTCAAATGAAAAAAAACTCAAAACTATAAAGTTGTATATCTCATCGAGAGCTACAACTTTCATATAGAAAGTATCTCCATTTGACACCATACAATAAAGATATGATTTTTCCAAGGCGACGAGCACTTGTACACGATTAATATACTGCAGAAAATTTGTTTAATATTTTTAGCATCTTAACGACCTCAAATTAAAAAAACTCAAAACCAGAAAGTTGTAGATCCCATCGAGAACTACAATTTCCATATAAACATCATCTTAATCTGAGAACGTATGAAAAATATACGATTTTTCTAAGGTTGCGCCTATTGTGCCAGTCTGGTTGGCACGACGCTACATTGATGCCGCGCAAACAGGAGTGGCGCGACAATATTTTCCACGTGAAAATCATAGTCCACCATGGCAGATCGTGCCGCGCGGATTCATGTGGCGTGACAAAGTGTTTTGGCCACGCCAATGACTTAGGCACGGCCAAACGGGTCACATTCGGAAATAAAAAAGCAACCGTGTTAATATTGAAAATTATTTTAGAAAAAAGGTTAAAAATAAAAAAGAAATTCTCCCTCATCGCGCCGCACCCCATCGCCGGCCGCGCTATGCCCATCCCCTACCGTGCCCCACTCCACCTCTCCCGTTCTGACCGTTGCGTCACCGGGCCACTACCAACTCGACGCCACCAAAAGGAGGTCATCGCCGGCCAAGACATCGTCTCCTACGGGTAGCTGAGGACACCATGGTAGGAAGGGTAGTCTTGCAGTGGAGGTGTACGCTGGGCCGTTGTTCTTGATGTCCTCGTGAACCTAGCTTGTTGGCTACCGCAATTCGCCACCAGGTAGGCCAAGGCCGCCGGCGACGCTATGCTTAAGTGTTTCAGGTGTTTTCAGACATGTTGCAAGTTCATGTTTCAAGTGTTTTAGTTGTTTCAGATGTATGTTTCAAGTGTTTCATACGGATATTACAAAAGTAGATCGGGATGTTGCATATGTTTCAATAGTTGTACGCATATGTTGCAAATGTCTGTTCCCAATATTTCATCTGTTTTTTAGACGTATGTTGCAAATGTGTTTATCTGAATATTGCATATGTTTCACACATATGTTGCAAGTGTTTTATTTGGATGTTGCGTGTGTTTACAATGGTTTTCAAGTGTTTTTGTAAGTGTTTCGAATGTATGTAGCAAGTGTTTTAGCTGTTTCCGACGTATGTTGCATGTGTTTCATCTCTATGTTGCAAAAGTAGATCGGGATGTTGCATATGTTTCAATGGTTGTACGCATATGTTGCAAATGTCTGTTCCCAATATTTCATTTGTTTTTAGACGTATGTTGCAAATGTGTTTATCTGAATGTTGCATATGTTTCACACATATATTGCAAGTATTTTATCTGGATGTTGCGTGTGTTTACAATGGTTTTCAAGTGTTTTTGCAAGTGTTTTGAATGTATGTAGCAAGTGTTTTAGCTGTTTTCGACGTATGTTGCATGTGTTTCATCTCTATGTTGCAAAAGTAGATCGGGATGTTGCATATGTTTCAGTGATTGTACGCATATGTTGCAAATGTCTGTTCCCAATATTTCATCTGTTTTTAGACGTATGTTGCAAATGTGTTTATCTGAATGTTGCATATGTTTCACACATATGTTGCAAGTGTTTTATCTGGATGTTGCGTGTGTTTACAATGGGTTTTAAGTGTTTTTGCAAGTGTTTCGAATGTATGTAGCAAGTGTTTTAGCTGTTTCCGACGTATGTTGCATGCATTTCATCTCTATGTTGCAAAAGTAGATCGAGGTGTTACACATGTTGCAATGGCTATGCATGTATGTGTTGAAGTGTATGTTGCAAAGGTTTTAGCTATTTATGACGTATGTTGCAAGTGTTTTTGTCTGGATGTTGCATGTTGCAGTGGCTATACACATATATTGTAAGTGTATCTTTCAAATGTTTTATTTGTTTCAGACGTATGTTGCAGCAAGTTTTTATGTTGCAAGTGTTTCATGAGCAGACGCTGGAAGCGGGTGCAGGCAGTCCCCACGCGTGCGTAGGAAAGTGAGGTGGGCACAAGCGGTCCCCATGGAGCGGTGCTGCCCCGCAGCAGCAGGCGGGCGGGCAGACGAGCGAGTAGCGTAGCATACGGGTAGGCGCAGCAGCGCAGGCGTCAGAATGTCCGGGCGCTAGCAGTAACCCCAATGGAAAAGCATGCAATGCATCACTGCAAGATTTGGACTTTCCCTGACTATATAACGCTCAAGATTTTTATTATTCCGATAAGAAAAATGGATTGAGACTAGCCCCGTTCGGCTTGCTGAATCTTGACTGAAACTGACTGAAAACACAGTTCTGACTGAATTGTTGTAAGAGAAAAACACTATTCAAAAAAAAAAAGCCGAACAAGAGGAAAGCCGAACGGGACCAAATTTGTGTTCTCCTTGTCCGCATCAAAATGCCCGAGTTGCTGCTCGGCCCACCTCCATTTTTCTTCCCCCTCAGCGCGACAGCCCAGCACGGCCCTAACCAGTACCAGCGTGCACCGTCTGAACACTGCCACGTAAAAGTTGGGAGTAGGGCGTTTTTACTTGCTTGTCCTGGGCATCATCAAGACTCAAAGAGGGAGGGAGCGTTGACGGAATGCTGGTTTGGGTTGGCCTGTTAACCAAAAAAAAGTAAAAAAACCACGGAGGCCGTCGACGTTTGGGGCCTGTCCAACTGCTGGCCCGCGCGGCATGCGGGTGCCACCTGCGGCTAGCCGCGAGACGGGGGTACGTGGGCTGTGGGCACTAGTGTGACGTCGTACCGTACGCGTCGTGACTCGTGAGTTACCAAGTGAAGATGTGCGAGTGTATCGTGAGGCGACGTGCATTTTACGTAGGTCGCTGGCGGCAACAGCGGCCAGCGCGCGGCACGTCGGCCAGGACGAGCGCCGGTCACCCGCGAGCCAGCGCTCGATGCAGCGCGGGTAGAAGACGTGGCTGCGGCGGCAACAGCGGCCGGCGCGCGGCACGGTCGGGCAGGACGCGCGGCGCCCACCCGCTAGCCAGCGCTGGATGCAGCGCGTGGAAGCCGTGGCCGCAGGCCGGCATAACGTGCACGGCGTCCCCGTCCGCGATCGACGAGCTCGGCGGCGGCCAGCACACGGCGGTGTTGTGCGCCAGGTTTTTGAACCCACACGTACATTAACCCAATCCCAACCCGATTTGCTAGCAAACCCAACCCATTATCACCCATCCAAACACTTCCATAGCACAATCCAACCCAAAAATCTTAATAAACTCTTATAAAACAAAATCCCACTAGCCAATTTTTCTCATTCCGCGGCCCTCCACATCATCTTCCTCTCCTAGCCCACGCATCCACCTCTAGGTAACCAATTGGGCCCTTGGATCCGCGCCGTGATTGAAGACGCCCAACCGCTAAGGTTGGTGGGCCCCCGTCGCACAACACTATATAGAGGGAGGTGGGGGCCAGGGCGCAGACTAAGAGGTCAAGACAGCCGCCACGATCCGCACTGACTGCCCTAACCCTACCGATCAAGGGAGTGCTGAAGCGGCGGGAAGTGCCACCACCGGCACCTCGCCTCGTCGTCGGTCACCGTCGCTGCACCTCACCTCCAACATCCTTGTCGGTGCCACTGCAACTCCTACACCGACGCGAGGGGACTCGGACATGATTCACTCTAGGTAACGATGAGCAAGTTTATTTTAGTTAAGTTAAACACCCACTGGATTTACATCTAGAGGTCTTAAAATAATTTAATAATGGTATCAGAGCCACGCTAGGGTGTAGATATAGGTCTTAGGGTAGAAAGAAGAACGAATTTAGAAGGAGATGAATATGTTTTCAAATTCCCCAAATCCTAACCCTAACCCTAGATCAGAGATGGCGAGATTTTACCTTGCCATCACCGCCGGACCGTCGTCGACGCTGAGCGGGATGAAAAACCGCACCGCCGTTTCGCTGGCGTGCGGCAAGACTGGGCGAGCTGTGGGCTCGCCGGTGCTCCAAAGCTCCACGTGCGGGGGCCGAGGGCGCAGCCACAAGGACGCTCGACGACGACACGCTTAGCCTTAGGCGAGCGCGCGTGCCAGCAAGGGGCCCCACAGCGGCGCCGCCACCTTCTTTTTCTCCGGCCGGGAGGGGCTGCTGTCGCGTCGTGGTCATCTCTGACTGCGGCGCTGAGGAAGAGAAGGGAAAAGGAAGAGAAAGGAAGAGGAGGAAGGGGAGCCAGACTTGGTCCGGTGGCTGTCTTCCTCACCGGCGCCAACGGCCACCGTGGCCGCCGCCGCTGATGCCTGTGCGGCGCGAGAGAGAGAAGGGAGAAGGCAGAAAATGGAGTTAGGGTTTTTGGGAGCGGCGCGGCCGCTGGTTTTGATCGGCCGCAAGCACCGGAGAGCTGTCCGATCTAGATGGACGCATCCGAGCGCTCGGGCCAGCTTTCAGCCCAGGCGGGAAAATGAATTCCTGGCCCAGGTCCAGGTTGCGGACTGGGCGCGGGGACAGCGCGGAGCGCGTGGCTGCTAGGCCGAGGTTTCGTGCTGGGCCACGACAGCACGTAGCGTGCGAGTGCGTTTTCGGCCCAAATGCACAGTGACATTTTTTTTATTTTGTTTTATTATTTTCAGAAGCAAATTTTGAAGAATTTTATCAAGTTTTGATGTTAAATCTCTGTCAAAATTTGAACCGACGGAATAATTTTTTCAGACAGTAGATGAGTACAGTAAAATACTTCTGAAAAGTAGATAAAGAAATTTCTCATGTTTCCACTGTAAAGTTTAATGCTGATTATCTTTTAATTAAATTCAAACCAATGGGAGAATTTAATTTGAATAGCAGTTACTTTTAGTAAATTATGATTAAGTTTATCCTCTAATTAAATTGGAACCAATGGAAAAATTTAAATTAGAGGAGTAGTCCATTTTTGTTTAAGTAAGATTATGGTATTGTTATTTTCTGACCAACATTGATGATGACAATATTATAACGAATTTAAGTTTGAAGTTTAAATCTCTGAAAAATTTTACATCAACGTGGTGAATTTTTTAGAGAGTAGAAATTTTACATCAACGTGGTGAATTTTTTAGAGAGTAGATAAGGACCAAGAAATGCTCCTGAACTAAAAGAATGTATTTTATTATTAAGTTTTCGCTGCAATGATGTTGATTATTTTCTAATTAAATTCGAAGCAACGAGAGAATTTAATTTTGAAGAGTAGTTATATGGATTTCAAGTTAATTTATGAGTTTTATGCATTAATTCTATTTTCTACCCAACGGTGATGTATAATTGATGTAGAAGCATATTGTATGTTTCATTTTAACCGACGAGATCACTCGGCTGTATGCCAACGGGCTGCAATGCTGGGGTATGTGAATGAAAAGGTTTGAGTCAAGCCAGTTTAGGACAGTTTTTGTTAGTTTACTAATTTTCTGATTAAATTGGAACTAACGAAAAGATTTAATTAGAAAATGAAGTATAAGCGAATGTTTTAGTCGTCATGACTAAGTTTTCGTATAGATGTATCCTGCACGGGGAGAAGTTTTGGCATAGTAATTATGATAGTCCATCCAACATGGCGGGAGAAGTTTTATGATGACTCATATGTTTTTTTATCCCGCATAGCGAGAGAAGTTTAGGTAGCTCTTATGCTATCCTAGTATTGACCATGTTGATGAAAGACCTCGTTGAGTTCTTAAAGTGAATTAAGAAAATAGTACTCCTAAACAGATCAAGAAATAACTTTGTTTACATTACACAATCATGTGAATGAAGTAAGTTATAAGTGTCTCCTCATTTACAGGCTTTCTGAATAGTTATCAAAATTATGGCAGTAAAGTTCATGCTATATTTCGAGAGAGAGAATATTAAGATCAATTAAGAAAAATACTTTTCATTAAGAGTGAGATAAAGATCGTTGGAGGAGTACAACAGTTACAACAATGATACCTCTAAGCGGAGAAATAGCTAAATTCCTAAACCTTTTAAAGTTCCTACAGAAAAATAGCGTAGTCAGTCTCAAAGATGTTAAGATGGTGCTTAAAGCGCCATATAAGAGTTTAACAAATTAAACCCAAAATAAGATATTTAAATATTCATTATCTTTAGAAAAGATGAGAAGATCTGGGGGAGCATGGTATGTAGAGGTATGTAGAGACCTAAGACTTAAAGAGAAGCGGGACTGCATGCCCACTTCGGTGATTCAAAAATAATGAATCTCTCAATACCTGTTGATGTTGTATGACTTATACAACACCTGTTGTTGATTTTTTTAAAGAAGATGAATAATGTAAACAAGGATCTTGTCATATAGGAGCCTATAGAATCGATTGCCTCTTGGCAATGAAAAGTAACAACAGCCCCATATGAAAGTGCCAGTAGATGAGGCCCCAGAAGATCTCAAAGAATTAGTAAATTAGTTTTCCAATGAATATGAAGCCTATGTTAGTAAAAAAAATTCAAATAGAGGGTGATTCCACCTCATTTAAAGAAGCCATGAGAAGTGTTTACTCATTTAAATGGCAAGAAGCTATGGAAGTTGAAATGAATTCGATGAATACCAACGATGTTTGGGACTTATAAGTAATTCCTAATGGAGCCAAAATAGTAGGGTGTTAATGCATCTAAAAGACAAAATGTGACTATAAAGCGAATGTAGAAAGATATAAAGCATAACTTGTGGCAATATGCTTTACGCAAAGAGAATGAATAGATTACAATGAGAGTTTTCTCTCCAGTCTCATACAAGAATTCTTTTAAGAATCATAATGGTGTTCATGTCACATTACAATTTAGAGCTACATGATGGATGTAAAGACGACATTCCTCAATAGGAATTTGTATGAAAATATTTACATGGCATAACCCAAAAGGTTTTATCATGGAAGAAAAGAACATATGGGATGCCGCCTGTGGAAATCCATTTATGGGTTAAAAATAAGTCTCTAGACACTAGTATTTGAAGTTGATGAAACAATGAGAAATTTTGGGTTTTAAGAAAAATGAGAAGGACAATAGCGTTTATGTGAAGTTCAAGAATGAAAAATTCATTTTCCACATCCTGTGAATAGATAACATTCTACTCACTAGCAGTGATGTTAATCTATCATTGGAGAAGAAGGAGTTTTGTCCTCAAGTTTCAATGTGAATGATCTTGGTGAAGCGTCATTGGTTCTAGGAATCGAAATTCGCCAAGACAGAAGAAAATGGGGTATTAGAACTATCGCAAAGGCATACTTAGAAATGATTCTAAAGAAGTAAAGTATGCATGCGAGTAAACCTATGCCTGCTCCTATAATCAAGGATAATAGATAAGAAAACTTTCAGTGTTCTAGGAACCGATATGAGATCGATCAAATGAATATGGTTTCATATGCTTCAGCTGTTAGAAGCTTGATGTGTGTACAAGTATAAGTAAGAACTTACCCTAACGTAGTTTACGTATCTGGGATATTTTGATAGAAGTCCAGTCCAAATATAGATCATTGGAATGGAGTTAAAAATATCTTGCAATTTTGCAAAGTATCATAGGCCTCATGCCAAGTAAGAAAGGGCAAGTACTCTTAAATAGTTAAAGATACAAATGTTAAGTCTTGGCGAGATGTGTAGTGAAATCCACAACAGTTGCTAACACTCACAATTAGAGTATTATTGTGGAAAAGCTCCATGAAAACAGTTGTGATGTCATCAGTGATGCATACTGAAAGGATCAAGATGCCCAAGAGGGGGGTGAATTGGGCTAATTCTAAATTTTCTTGCAATAGTCAAATCCTACGGATAGCCCAATTAACCCCTTGTGCCTAGAAAAGTGTTTCTATCAAACTAACGCACAAAGGACTTGCAACCTATGTTCCAAACTTACTCTAGCATGCCAATTCTATGAATGTAAAGATAAGTATTGAATTGCTCAAAGTAAATATTCAAAGTAAATGCTCAAAGTAAAGAGAGAGAGGAACACGGCGATGTTTTGCCGAGGTATCGGAGAGTCGCCACTCCCCACTAGTCCTCATTGGAGCACCCGCGCAAGGGTGTAGCTCCCCCTTGATCCACGCAAGGATCAAGTGCTCTCTACGGGTTGATTCTTCGACACTCCGTCACGGCGAATCACCCAAAGCCGCTCACAACTTGAGTTGGGTCACCCACAAGCTCCGTCGGGTGATCACCAAGCTCCCAATCACCACCAAGCCGTCTAGGTGATGGCGATCACCAAGAGTAACAAGCACGAACTCTCACTTGACCACGCAAAGCCTAATGAGAAGATGGATGCACACTTGACTACTCTTGATTCACTAATGAGGCTACTCTCTTGGATTCCCAAATCTCAATCACCTCACTAGGACCTTGCTCTTCTTGGCACTCACAAATGTGTTTCTCAGCTGTTGGAATGAGCAAAAGTAACTCCACACACGAGTGGAGCTTCTATTTATAAGGCATCCTAAAAAACGAACCATTATGAGCTTCTGCGGGGTGACCGGACGCTCCGATCGTATTGACCGGATGCTCGATCAGTTCAACCTGTGAACCAGTGAAAATGTGTTGACCGGACACTGGCAGGGTCCGGTCACCACTGACCGGACGCGTCCGGTCGCATTAAACCCTTACTGGAACCTTACTGGACTCGACCGGACGCTAAACCCTCAGGGTTCGGTCAGTACTGACCGGACGCGTCCGGTCATAGATTCCCTTCTCTGGAACTTTACTAGAGTCGACTAGACGCTGCCTTTCAGCGTTCGGTCACTTGACCTCTCCAGCGTCTGGTCGCACCGAACACAGACTGCTGATCAAATGAACTGACCGGACCCTATGGCCAGCGTTCGGTCACACCGGGGCCAGCGTCCAGTCAGCATTTGACCCTCCATTCACTTCCAACTCTCGATCATATATGAATGAAGTTTGCTCCAAAGGATCTTAGGCATTCGTAGGAGCTACCTAGAGCTAGTTTTAACAAGTGTGCACCACACCTAACTCACTAGACTCAACTAGGTCAAGCTACCCATCCATACCCTCCTTAATAGTACGGCCAAAGGAAAAACAAAGTTCTAAACTACTCTAAGTGTCTCTCCAACTCCAATCGACACTTAGAACTAGTCATCCTTAACCTTGTCATCCATCCTTTGAAAACCTAAATGATTTCTATCGTAGGGGCATGACAACTTTGATTGCCCAATCGATCTCCATTACCATGACCTAACTTAATTGCCTCTGCAAAACACACGTTAGTCATAGTAATCTTGTATTGTCATTAATCACCGAAACCCAACTAGGGGCCTAGATGCTTTCAATCTCCCCATTTTTGGTGATTGATGACAATACCACCTCGAGTATGTGAAAGAGTGAGGTTTTTGACGGGCTTGGTTCATATAAGCTTTTGTCGATAAGAACAAAAGTGTTAGTCAAGCTTATATGACCTAAGCCAACACAATGTACTCAAAGGATATGAATTAAGCATGAGTACGAGTAACAAAGTTCATTTGCATCGGAGTATAAACACGGAAGCAAAGGCAAATGAGCATAACACAAGTGATATGACATATAAATAATGTAAAGTAGCGAGCACACATGTCATATATCACAATCACATAGATAGCACTATCACATAGATATAATAGTATGCATGAAAGTAACACACGAATGCATAATAGTAATAGTGTATCACACAGATAAAACCCCAAATGTATATAATAAGCTAATACTAGATAACTAGCTCCCCCTAAAACTCGCTCCCCCTGAGTCTACATACTCGAACCCTCTCCCCCTTTGGCGTCAAACACCAAAACCTAAGGGTCGGTCGGCGGGGCTGCAGCGGATAAGTCGGGCGCTGAAGTACGTGGAGCAAGCTGGAACTAGGCACCATCATCATCTGACCCTAAACTCTAAACAGACTGACCCTCTATAGCAGGAAGTGTCGCTGAAGTGGTCTGGGTCTGAGCTGGGGCAGGTGCTACCTATGAAGCTGCTAGTACGTCTGTTGTAGGATCTAAAGAGGCAACAGACGAGGGGAGCCTCTGAGTAGTCACTGTGACTGGAGCTGCTATAGAAGGACCAGCGGTATGCATATGAGGCGGTGTAGGCATGCCGGTTAGCTCGTTGAAAGATGCTCCAAGACTCCTGGAGACTGACGTGTCAGGCACAAATAGCGAGGGTGACTGCTCCGGTGAGAAGCCCGTGTGATATGGAGTGAACTGCGGGGCAACCACTAGTGAGGACAACCACCGGGACACCTGAACTATAGGTGAAGCAAACTGAGCTAGAGGCTGTCCCTGACTCTGAAGCCCACTGGGCTGTACAGCTAGAGTCGTCGAAGTGGTGGCAGGCTGAGCAAGCTGGGGCGAAGGCTGTGGCAGTGGGGCCCCAAGTGCTATCACTACATGAAGCATAAATCCCATAAGCTGTTGCTGCATGAGTAACTGCTGGTGATGCATCTGCTGCTGCTGCTGCTGGAGAAGCTGTTGTTGCCTCTGGAACTCGTCCTGACGAGCCTAGAACTATGTGAAGTTGGCAGTGGTCTCCTGTGCCTGTCGTGCCTGATCCTGCTGCATCCGCTCAAGAATGGCAATCAATGCAGGGTCCATCTGCGGTGCTGGTGGAGCTGAGCTGGAACTCTTAGCCTCTGCATCATGTCTACAGGGAGGCATCTGAGGAATCGATAGATAGTCATCATCCGAACTATCACTAGACTCGGTCATCCCATACTATGCCTCAAGCTGCTCCTCCTCTGTAGCGGCTATGCCTCTAATGATCTTGTCCTGCTGAGCTGCTGACTCTAGAACATCTAGACGATGACTGGTTTGAGCGGGTGCCTGTGGAGTGCTATGCCTGATCCTCTATGCCATGTTATATGCGGGAAACTCTATGGTGGCACCCTTGTACTCTGCAACCATCTCAGGGGTCCTGACCTGCACACACTTGAGCATCAAGAATGTGACCCAATGTGTATAAGGAAGCTGTCTACGACCCTTGAAGCCCTTAGCAATAGTATCCTCCATCTCTAATAGAAGGAGATCCCAAATGTCGAACACGGTCTGCTACATCAGGGCATTAAGGAGCCAAAGCTGTAGGTGAGTCAGACCCTCTCTGTAACCCAACCTGGGAAGTAGTGTCCTCCTGATAATAGCCTCTAGTACTCAAGCAGTAGGAGTCAGGTCACTGGGGTTCCTGCTCGACCCCTCACCAAAGGGCTCCTTGAAGCAATGTCGAACTAGATCTGTGGGGGGCACCAACCCTCCATGAGGATGCCTAGGAGGCTCCTACTGTCCATAACATACCTCATGCAATTTGACAGGCTGATCCTGTAGCCTTAGTATCTCCCGGGCCCTGAAACTCATCACCCTGTAATCTCTGCCGTTGAATGCAAAGTGTATGAAATTGTGATGCGGATCAACGTAGAGTGAAGCATAAAACTACCGAACCCAAGATGGTACATATACTCCTGTTCAGCCAATCAGATCTGTGAGCCTCGGCAAATATGACAAGTAGGGGTGGATGTGCTCTCCAGCTGCTACCACAATAGACTCTAAACTGCAGACTCTCTGAGATCTGAACACTGCCCCACTGTTGAGATAAGCATTATAGAAATCCTCCTAGAGTGGCGTGTAGAACCCCTCTGCTGCTCTCTCATCCCTCCTTGGAGGAAACCACACATCAAACTCAATAAACCTCAGCTGGTGAACCTGTCTGGCTGTGGCGGCCCTCAAGTCGAGGTGTACCACTGGAGGTGGACCCTGTGGTCTGGGCGGTGGGCGTGAACCCCTACGCTGTGTAGCTGGCCTCGGTGGAACTATAGCACTGGTATGACTAGAGCGGTGTAGCTAGGGTGCCTGGTCGGTCTCCTCGGCCTACTGGCCCTCCTGAGTGTCCTGAGCTGGCTGGGGCTCTGCTGGTGGGGGCTGCTGCTGTGGCTCCTGCTAGGACTCCCCCTAACGCTGAGGCTCCTCAACGACCTACCATCATGATAGTTCTAGGTGGACTACCATGAAGTCGCTCAATCTCCCTCAGTCCGCCCTGCGCATCTGGTGCCAGCTAATCTGCTATGACGACTCCACTACGGGCACCGCCTCTCTTGGCACGCTCTGTGACCTCAGCGACTGCTGCTGCTCTCGCTGTCTCTGTGTTGGGGTACTTGCACTTCTTGGATGTCACTTGCTTTGTTGCTTTGCCTTTCAGTCCTGCAGGCTTGCGAGGCAGGGGCCTCCGGTCATCATCACCTGGGCCACCACCAACGTTCTTGGTGCGAGCCATCTGATCTGACAAGAGGATGAACTGCTGCTGATGAAGATCAACTATCAAACTAACACTCCTGAGGCTTGGCCTCGATCCTTACTCGTGAGCTTGGCTCTGAGTTGACTACCAACTGCCACAAGAACCTCAATGGCACTGACTCGTTGCACGATAGAATA